>NC_140929.1:19484114-19736216 GCF_045865225.1 Trachurus japonicus
TCAGGATTCAGATTTTGTGAATGTGGATGCAGACGGTGGCCTTTGGTCAGATCCACACACTTTGTGCTTTATAAAGAGTTTTCTCCTGCACTTTCCTCCAGTACACTGTGTGTCCGGTGTGTAGACGACATTTCAGTTTGATTCAATGTAGTCGTTGTTGAAACAGTGTCCAAAACGTCTGATGGTTCAGATGTCTAAAAAGTTACTGTAACATGTCAAGTATCTGGACTTATCAGTTCCAGTGAGCACAACACTGGGGAGGCTTCAAGGACAAACAGTCTGAGAGTCTTACCAGTGGAGGATCTTAACCCTCGATTGTTCCTTGTCATATCATTTAAATCATTACAGTAATGTGATTATTGTTTCAATAACTAGTAGTGTAAGTAACAACAGTTAAGATCTTTGAGTCACATAACTGGTATAAATCATGTCAGAGTCGGCCTGTTCTCTGTGTTAGAGGGAGCTCCAGGGAAGGTTGATATCAGCTTTGTGCCGCTTTGTTGTGAAATCACAAAGTTACAGGCTGTGTGTGTTTCTCTGTTGACTGAGGCTTTGATACTTCCACAGTGTTAATATGGTCCTGATAACACATGGACATCTATTTTTACAGTGTATGCTACCTTTAAAGACAGCTTTCATTCTGCGGAGGAATGTTCTCTGCTGCTATGAAGACATAAGAAAGTACAACTTTGTTCTTGAGTAATTAGGAAGAAGTTTTCAATGTGTGATGATGACTGAACTAACCTGGCCCACACTGTTGACGGTGTGGATTATTAATGTTTGGTTAAAGTGTGTGAAACTTTGATTTGAGGCCAGATTGTCAGCGGCGAGCAGCTGCTGGAAACAGCCACACAATTGGTTTCAGGCTGCTTGTTGTGCGTAACAAGAAGCAGACACTGCATCAATGTATATCAGTGGTGAGGACAGCAGGAGGCCGACAGCTTCTCCCACAAACATGACAACCACTCTACAAAAAAAAAAAAAATTCCACGTCCACTCTGCGTCAAACTATCTGACCCCGGCTTCTGACTCGCTGAGCGCTGCAGTAAATCTCCTCTTTTCTTTTCTTTTCATTTCTTTTTGAAGTGTTTAGAGCATTGTTCTGAGAGCAGTGGGTTTGGGCCAGAGCTCAGTGTTACAGCGTATTAATGGGGTGTCGTGTGTAACATTAGAGGATGGGCTGACAGCAGGATTAATCCAGGACAGATAGAAATCTGTGACGGAGGATATCTTCAAAGACTAGAGCTGCACGCAGCATCAGGATCTGGATGTGTCCTATCAAATGTTTTGTTTTTGTGAGACACAGATGAGCCGTGCTGCATTTGGACTGCATTAACTGGACACAATATAACATGTAGCCTTTTTCCCCTCTTTTTTTTTCCTAATGGCTCCCTGCTTTGTGCAAGACTTAAAAGGGAGTGAAAGTTTTATATGGAAAGGCTCCATCTGGTTCGGTTTAGAGAGGCGAGGAGATGTGCTGCAGTCGGAGGGGCACGTTGCGGTGTGACGGCAAACCGGAACTCTTTAACACGGCAGCGTCCAATAAAAGAAAAAATAGTAAAAAAAAGTCAAGGGAAAGGGAGGAAAAGTAAACACAGAGACACCTGAACTGTCTGGTTCTCCATGAGAGCTGTGATGGAGAGATCCTCCCTGTGATGTAAAGGTCAGAACACACTGCTGCTGCCCCGTCTACTCACTCTCACACTGCTTTAGTGCCTTTGACAGTCAATTGCCTTAATAGGGATGCTGCTGCCCCCCCCCCCCTCACCACCACGGCTGAATAGCACCATCTACTCCAACGTGTTTTCAATCACGCACCAGGGGCTATCATGACAAGCCTAAAACAACAGGATACCACGTGAATGGATGGCAGCAGTCCAGCTGCCGAGTTACACGAATCGGAGCGCCGTTTGGCCGGCGTCCAGACTTCCCAGGTTTTTTGCCCTGGAACTGTCGGGAAACCCGTCTGTGACGAGGTCCCTTCTCGGGGGTGCTGAGTCGGGATCAGCTCGCACCGAAAACCTGGGAGAGATCTTAGGAAAGCCTCTTATACTTCCTCCTGTTTTGCGTTGCTTTCTGGAGATAATCACCTTACAGTGCAGAATAACTGCACAGGAAGCGCAGCGCCTCAGCTACCTGCAGGTATAAAGGCCGCCGCTGTAACACGGTGCCGAAAGTTCCTCATTTAACAACAGCGGAGCTTTCCAAAGTCAACACAGGCAGAGGAGGTCTCAGGTTCACTTCCATCCGCACAAACCAAGCTGGGCAGGTCAGCGGCCTTATGTTTGGCTAGCAGGGCCGACCACTTCTCTAAAAATAGAGCCAACAGCCAACTGTGTTACGGTTGAAGTGCGGAGAACAGGGTGAGGTGAAGAATGGAATGGGTATCAATAGGAGGAAGATGTTGACAAAAGGAGATTAAATGCTCACGGTGTGTGCTGAGTTCCTCCACTTTTGACTAATATTTCAAAACATGTGGCAGACAGACTGCAAAGCAATCAGTGCAAGCGGAGTCAGGACCACCTCCTTCGAAGACCAGTCACGACCACCACCAGGAAAAGACGGCAGCAAACTGAATTAAAAGACAATATACTGTACCAGTAAAATGAATTACAATGAAACAACATAATCAGGGGAACATGGTCCAGCATACGTGCCAACATTTAGGTTTGGAAACACAGGATACTGTTTCAGAGTGGGGGTTAAGTCGTAATTTTAATTCCTGCCTGCCCACCGCTTTAATCAGGTTATATGTCGCTGGGTTGTGGAAACAGACTTAAACTCGATGTTGTGTTCTGCAGACTGGATTTCATACTTGGATAACAGCAGAAAAACATACGGATGAATGGATGGAGATTATTTGTAATAAAGGTCAAAGGTCATTCAAGTTCAAGGAGTTTCCCTTGAGAAACAACAAGGAGGCAGGTATGTGACGTACATGAAGGTTGAACTCTGACCAATCAAAACAGAGACGTTGTTCAGTCCAATCAAGACTCACAGTTATCAAAGACTGGACTGAAGACTGAGGATCAATACAAGCGCCACTGCTTTGTGTGACTCAACAGTTCTCATCATAGACTGGAAATAAAGGATGAACGTCACGTGACCTCTAATGTCACCCATAGGTTTTTTAAGACTGTGTCACATTCCTAATCCAAAAAGTGGAGAGGTGTGTGTGGCGCAGACTTTCACTCAAAGAGGCCACACCCACACTTATCATAACTTTAAACATGAATAAAAGTAAACAGATGAGTTATACTGTATAAACAGTTCAGTTCAGTTCAGTTCAGCTTTATTTGTGTCCCCGTAGGCCAGTTAGTGTTGCAGCAAGTAAAAAAGACGTAAAAAACATACGAGACATATAGACAGATTAAAAAGTTGACATGAAGTAGTAAATTATCCGTAGAGACCAAACTGGTTTGGTAGCAGCTGTGAACATGTTGATTTCCGCTCTGCTGTAAGACATTTTAATATGGATGTCTATGAGGACTGACTTTTTGTATTTGTTTTGCAGTTTTTGACATCTCAGTGCTGGAGGTCGCTGCTTGGTTTCTACCCATCTTCTTCTACCTGTGTCTCCTTTTTTGCTTCAGATAACCTGCTGTCCCTCATCAGTTAAAGAATAAAAAGAAGCGTATACAGTTATACATTCATGTGCATCTAAAAGAGGAAGACAAATGCATTCTCACTAGAACTGGAGATAACCTCTTGTTAAAATTCCTTCATATTCATTTGCACAGACATGAAAAAGACTCAACCGCATCTAAATTTAAGCTCCGGTGATAATTCCTGTGTAGGCTGCTCAGCAAAGCTTCCCTGTTTTGGGTTTCCAGCAAAAACCACAACTGAACGTGCGGTAGGAGCGAGCGCATTCTGGCCAAGGAGAGGCAGACGATGGAGGTGGTGGTCAAGGAGCCGGGGATGAATGAAAGCACCAACCGTCTCCACATACCGCCGGCCGGCCGCAGCTGAAAGCAGCACGGTGTCATTAACCCACACTCGCTAAGTGCTGCTCTCCACAGGTAGCTCAGCTTCCTTCAAAATAAGTCTCATCTGTTCTTTAAAGGAGACATGTTCTGCCCCTTTTCTACAAATGAAATTAGTTCCCAGGTGTCTTAGGGTGTATTCACCCCCGGTTCGTTTGGAGCAGCTGTTCCCAAACAGGGAGTGTTTTACGTCAGAGATCGGTTCGTTATGTGAACACAGCAATTGCGCTCGGATGCGGTGGTCTGGGCTCGTTTCCATTCGTAAACTGGCCCGACCGGACGTGCTGATTCAGGCCGAGTTCGGGTCGAGGATCACTCCGACGGGCTTCTTTTTTTTTGCCGTGTTGGGGTCGGATTTGGGCCGAAAATATAGCCTACACAAAAGACTTGGATTGGGTCGGGTCTGGGCTTCAACCACGGTTTGGACTGAGTCGGATTTTAATTTTCAGGCCTGTTGAGACTCTCTTCCATGGTTTTTATTTTTCCCCGGTAACCTCCTCCTCCTTCCAGGTAACATTTCTGACCAATAACAAAAGAGTTTGTTAGCACATGACATTTGTTTACAACTATGGGCTGCTTGGAACTGTTGCCGTGTGGACACAAACGACCCCCAAAAAATAATGTTAGTTGTTGTATCGGAACAAAGAAAACAAACCAGGTTTGAAAACCCCCTTAAAGACATGTCTGTGACATGCTTCGGCCAAAATACCTCAAGGATCAAACATCACAGCTCTTTTCATCCTCTCAAACAGCCCTGTTGAGAACAACTGGTTTCAGTGCCTGTCCCTTTAAATACAAATGAACCACTGCTTGCCCCGCCCCTTCTACCGATCCCAGGTAGGGGTGGGATTATGCAAATTTGAAAACTAGTTCCATCATTGCCATATGAGGCAACAGCTCGTAAAACCACATGGATTTCAACCTAGGGAGCCTGCAACCTACAGATTTTGGGGCCAGAAGGTAAGACAAACACCCTTATGTTAAAGAGCCTTCAAAAAGTGATATTTCCATAATATGTCCCCTTTAACCTACAGCTTCAGTTTGCCTCAGAATGTATGACTCCTGATTGGATCAGATGTTTCTCTTATTTGGCTGCTGTTGGAAAATAAAACATGTTGAATAGTGTTTCTGTCAGTAGGAACAACACATATTTTAGCACCATGGAATCAATAATATCATGTGTTTATTATCTGTTCCAGGCCGTGGGTGGACGGCTGGTGAGCTGCTCTGGTGGACGTGTGTGTGTGTGGTTCATATGAAAGATACCGCCCAGGGTCACGTGACGTCAGCACTCAGGTTGTGCTGTGGCTGTGAAAACAAACACGCCGGGGCGCAGCAGATAAGAGGGGTCACACACCTTCCACCCTTGCAGCGTGCACACACACACACACACACACACACACACACACACACACACACACACACACACAGCAGAACTCCCCCCTGGGAGGGGAGATAGATAGTCACGCACCTGGCCCTGTCAGCGCTCTGAATGCTATCAGTCAACCGCACATCAGACAACATGGAAAATAAAACAAACACACACTCGTGCTGGCACACAGGCAACAAAGAGATGCCCCAGCAAATGGAGGCATGTAGGGCGGCTCAGTGAACACAGGCATGTGCCATTAACATACATCAAGCATGACCTGGGAGGACGTAAACATACGCTCACTTTCATCCCCGCTCTGTGTCTGCTTCAGCATTCACACACAGATTCCTGCTCCTCAGTCGACCTCTGGCTGCTGCGCGGTCAACACACCCACGCAAGGACAACTAATGCACAAAACACTGGAACACATCTTCATGTTCTCTGTGTAGTGTAATATATGACAGAAAATATTCAACATGTAGCCTACCACTGAGAAAATAACTGGAAGGTAAGTGTTTAAAAATGTAAATGGTCTATGTACTGTATGTCATTGTGTTGTGCACTGTGTTCTATAAATATCCTGCATTACTATTCAAGTCTTGTATCCACTATTACATTTAAAGTCTTGGTTGCAAAATGCTCTGTTTGTAGATTCTGTGGTAGATATGTAAGGACTAAAATAACTACAGTGTTCCCCTTGATAATTAGTTAGAGGAAGTACAAGATAATGAAATATTCAGGTTAAATAAAAGTGTCTAAATTCTATACATAAATACACTACTGTATTTACTTAAAGGAAAAGTTTGTACATTTTGCTATTGCTACATACTGTCACTAACGATGGCATTAAATGTGTACTGTTCAAACTTCATTTTTTATCACCAACATCTGTTTCCAGATGTGGAAAGCAACATCAATGTTAACTCTTATCTCCATCACATCTTTACTTCTACTGAACGTAGCTAACCAGCTAACTGGTCCGTCCCATCAGTGTATCTTCCAACCTGCACTGCTCAGGTGTTATAACCTCTACATGGTAACTTTACATGTACTGGATGATATGTAGTAGTCATTTTAGTTAGACATACCAATACACTATTCATTAATTAATTTATTATTATTATCTATTTATTGTTATACTCGTTCTTATTTATATATATTAATATCATTAATACTGTTATTATGACCAATGTTATAATTTCATTTTTCATTACTGCTATCACTATTATAACCACAATTTATTTCATATATTATAACTGAGTTACATACAAACCTTATTTCACACTATATCAATGTATGACCACTGTGTTGTTTGTCGTGTTTTTCACAATAAAAAGGGAAAAAAGACATACCAATACACATACAAATCAAGAACATAAAAGATGTAGACCCCAACAGATCTTCATCTCTGACTAAATCCCTGGTTGAGCTCGTCTCAGTGTTCTGTGTGGAAGCTCTCAGATGAAGACAGCTGATTAAAAAGTAGAGCATGATAAAGTGAATGTATGAAGACAGCAGTAAACATGCTGTGAGCTGGGGACATAGGTGCTTATTCTACATCAGTGGCTCTCCACCTTGTTGCTTGTGGTTGCTCTCTAATCCAGGCCCCTCGTGTTTCAGATGTTGTACAACAAAGTGATTTCCTCTGTAAACCCCTCAGCTGCTTTCATTTCATCTCAATAACTGCCTGAGGCCCAAAGAGGCAAGAAATACACAGTGTTTCACAAAAAAAGCAAAGATTAGAGGAAAGTCCAAAAAATATATACAAATGTGTATCAGGACATTGTTTCTTCTTCTTTCCTCTCCCATTAATCATTTCTCAACCCCTCAGATTTATTTCATGACCCTCTGGTGGAGCCTGCTCCCGAGGCTGGGAACCGCTCGGCAGCACTCGGTTTCTCTGCCCTCAATAGCTCATTTGTAAAACCTAGAGCCTGTTAGACTCTGGGCAGGGAGAAGGCACGTTTGAGGGATGGTGGAATTTGAAAAATGCCTTGTTCAGGGATTGTAGTTATAAACAAAACATTGAGTGCAAGTTTGATGAATTAAAAGTAATTAAGGCTTCCTGGATTCCTCTGTCAGCGCTCTGTTTGAAATGCCATGTGCTGGGCTAATACCCCTACAACAATGAATCAAAGGGGGGCATGGAGATTGACTCTGGCAGCAGGATTTCCTCCAGAGCTCTGGTAGGACACTTCTGGCCCTTCCTGTTCCTCCAGCCCTCCTCCTGTTGGAGGCCCAGGTTGGCTTTCACTCAACTTCTTGTTCAGTCATTAAGATATCTACTCCCAACAACCACTTACTGTCCTTTATATTGAGTCACTTGTTCATTCAATTATCAGATTACTTCTTATTTCCTTACTCACTCATGCATGCAGCTTTAGGTTCCCTATTAACACTGTGAAAGTATCAAAGCTTCAGTCCACAGAGTAGTACACACAGTCTGTATTCAGAAACTGAGCCTTAAACAAGTTGTCAGGACTTCTGTAACTTTGTGATGTCATAACAAAGTAGTCCCAGTCAGAGGAGTTCTGTCATCTGATTGGCTTGTCCACCTGTTGTTCCTCAAGCCTGAGAGAGGAAAACCACAATGAGATCTTTTCTTCTTATGGAGGACTTCAACTAAAACCCATGAGAAGTGTAAAACATGGGACCTTAATCCATACAGTATGCTACACGCTGGCCAATTCAGCAGTTAACTCAATCATTCACATCTTATATAGGACTTCTGACATACCTAATTCATTCGTCCTGTTACATTTCCTTTGACACACTCATGCCTCAGTTGTTGTCTG
This sequence comes from Trachurus japonicus, assembly GCF_045865225.1. Taxonomy (NCBI): domain Eukaryota; kingdom Metazoa; phylum Chordata; class Actinopteri; order Carangiformes; family Carangidae; genus Trachurus; species Trachurus japonicus. The sequence goes on from NC_140929.1 coordinate 19,492,268, forward strand.
TAGCTCTGACTCATCCAGCCTTTCTCAAGGATATCTGCTGCATGTCAAAGTCCCCTCGCTCATGTTACAAGTTAGAGGGTAATACAAGTAATGGATGAATTCATGGGTCAGAACATGGCCCCAGAATTATGAGGGAAATGTGGAGCAGGTGGTCGGCACTCGGTTTGATTTTCGCCTCGTTGTGTTGGAGGAGTGAAAACCAAACAAAGCACATCATTCCTGGACTATGACACAGGGATAAAGTGATACTAGAGAGAGGATGGGAGGGAGGGAGGGGTTGATAATAATACATCAGTTTAATGCAGCTTGTCCTACATGGTGTGATGCTCTGCACGACTGCTGCTTCCCTCCCTCTGGACCAGAGAGCAAGCCTACAACACACACACAGACTTCTGATGACATTTAATGAGCACTTCCACATAATGACAACCACTCCTTGTCATGTCAAATACTAACACCCCTCCATCACAACAACACCATTACTTTTCTCCACTGTCAAAACTTTCCTCGGCGAGAAAACACACTGTACTTTTTTACACTTGACAAATTGCAAAAGCCAATGACTTTCATTCCTCGTGGCCTAGTTGGCGTAAACCAGTGCCATTTACGATCATCGCATTCCTTTCCCTTGTGATTCGCTACGGTCTTCCCCACATCCACCCTGCATCTCCATGTTTCCCCCTCTTGTGAAAGACTCGTGTCCTCGGTGAATCTTGGATTTCACAGCTGGAGTTGATAAAGTCTTGAAGTGCTGAATGAGACTCTTCCCTCAAAAACAACAAGCAGGAGAGGGGGACGAGGGGCTGGCAGGGACGGACGCTGGCGCTGGAGGACGGTGCTGCCCAGTAGAGGGCGCTGCTCAATACAGATTCATTGAAAAACTATCAAACCCCTCGGTCACGTTACGTCTGAGTAGCGGTCGTGACCTCAAGCGTCCGACTTTTTGAAAGTGAAAGACGTCCGCAACAAATCCATCTGAGCTGGAAGGACGAGGGGAAATTCAGTCATATGACCAACAGCAAACCTCAGAGACAGTGTGGCACCACCCTCCGCTGCCTCGCTGTCATCTCAGGCCAAAGGCAAAACCAAAGTGATATGACAAGAATGTTGGAGAGCTCGTCGCTATTGTTGGTCGATTATGTTTGTGTTTGACAGGTCAGGCACAACGGCCAACAAGTAGAGGACAGTCAGTGCCTCAGGAGGAGCTGCTGTGGCTACGGGCAGCCATCCCAGTTACAACAACAAGGCAAGAAGCCTCAAAAGACTCTTGCGGGAAATACTTTACTACAAATAATTATGCTGAGGCTTCCTTGACATTGCTATTGTCCCAGCGGTAATGAACCATTGACCAATAATCCATTCATTCATTCATTCTCGACAGAGTTTGAATGTGACAGGGCAGTGATTCTCAAACTTTTTTACATTAAGGACCTTTACATTGACACAAATTAGACCCCGGACCCCCATTGGACAAAATTTTTAAGCAAACACCAGAAATACACAAATATTTATTCTGACACTGAAGAACATTACTTGACTCAATGTATATGTTAAAATTAGGGTCAATGGTGTGAATCTGTGGAAATATTGTAGAGAAATTTCTGGAAAAAAGTGGTACAATTTCTCCAAAACCTTGAAACATTTCTAGAAAAAAGTGGTAAAAATTCTCAAAAAAAGAGAGAAACCTTTCACCTAAAAAAGCTGAGAACCTCAACATTTCAGAACCAACCCGCCGTGTGAGTGGCTGACTGGATGCTGTATTGACAGTATCTTGATTCCTCCAGGTTTGATCATAATGTAAATGTAATATTGTTTCATCCATAATCATTGCATGAGGGGTGTTGTCGACCGTACAGCGCTGGCTCCACTCAGGTTTTTCACTGCCAGTAATTGTTTTGTGCTTACAAAGGTCTGCGGGGACCAGCAGTCAGAGATGTGGATTGATTATAGAGTCAGGTGGAAAAATGCATTCATCTGTGATAAATTATCAGCCAGCTCTGTCTGTAGCGCCAATAGCGTGTCACCACCGGCGAGTATTCACCCCACGGGACGGCTCGTCCTCCCAACCTGCCTCCAGCATTTCTGCACATAGGCATTATGATACAGTATGCTTTCAAGAAGAAGGAACACAGCTGAAGACCAACTGAAAAGCTAATATTGAAACTGTTTTTTTTACATCTGGCAATCAGCATGAGACGAGACGAAGACAAAGTCCTGGACCGGGTGGTGGCTGCAGACAGCAGCAACCAGCCCATCCCCTCCTGCATCCCCTCCTGCAGCACCTCCTGCTCGGGGGGGGGGGGGGGGCCCTGTCTCTCAGATACATTCCTGAGCAGCACATTAGCAATTTGCCAGATACAGTAAAAGCAACACAAGCAAATATGTTTGCTGTAAAACATATGTGCTGTTGCAGTTTGTATATAAATACAACTCCTGGGAGGGACTGTCCACACATTTATTATGCTGGATTCCTACAGAGGTCACGGGCCTTTACTTTACACATTGTGTTTGACTAATGAGATACTTTAGGAGAACTCTGGTACAACAGAGGACTCCCACTAACATTTCATCACCACAGTCAACACCTTTATGATATCAACAGAGCTGGTGTGTGAACCTCATAAGCTCCTGCCAAAACAACTGACAAGCATTGTCTCTCCCCCGAGCAACTGGCTTAAGCCTCAGTGCTTTCTACGGCAGCGTTGTGGCACGCTGCTTTTACCCTCTGTCCTCCTGGGCTGTAAAGCTTGTTGTTCGCCCGTCTGATACACACATACTGGTGTCATCTGTATGTAGCCCCCGGGGTTACCTTAACTCTCATTTGACTCCCTCATTAGCGCTGAGGCTCATATACTGTAACGGCCGCTTTTTACACCCGTCTGAGAGCGCGTCTGATTAAAGAGGAGGAGGTTAAAAGCTGCCCGCCTGCCTTCATTCTGCCCCTGGATGCTGACACACGCTCAGCAGAGCCAGATGTGAGCGTGACAATGTGCACATGCACCTCTGGGTTCTTCTATATATATATATATAGTACATACATACATGTGACCCCTGATGTGAAAAGACACAACATCGCATGATAAGCAGGGTGAACCAGGCTGTATTGACTGTACAACATCTCATTATGTTTAACGTCTTGTGAAAGATGTCTTCAAACACAGCCCATGGCACGGTACTGTATATGCTCACTGTCTTGTAAACTACACACAGTTGTTGCATAAGTTTTTTTTTTAAGAAAGAGCAGCTGGCGGGCGTCTCTGCTGTTTTAATTCATGACATGCCGGAGAGGGGGGGTATGAGGGCTGGAGGACAGTCATCTAATTGCGACACTCTGACCCGTGGAGAGCAACAATCCTGGGGTTTTCTTGAGAGATTAGGTCCACCTCCACAGCTGAGTCGGAAGGAGCAGGAAGTGTGTTTACCTATGACTGTGTGTGTGCGTGACAAGGCTGTGTTGGAGGTGGGAGTTCCTCTGCTCTGACACAAAGTGCTGGAGTTGCATCCTGTTGTCGAGCAGCGAGGTGGAGCAGCTACTGCTGGTTCTTCAGGACTCTGCATAGCCCCACAACATGGGATGTACAGTTAGAAGGGTCCAGTGTTTGACACCTCTCCCATGTTTAACAACTAAAATAAAACATCACAGTGTCATTTTTACATCTCCTCTCTCAGGCCTCTTTTTAGAGCTCCTGAAAGGTCAATGAGCCAATCAGAGGAGAGGAGGTCCTGAGCATCTCTTCTGATTGGATGATTGGCTGAATGCTTTCAGAGTGACTGAATATAAATTGATCAGATTTCAGGTAAAACACTCAGAGAAACAAAATCCTGCAAAGTTGGATTGTGGGTCCAGGTGGGCGGGACTAGCATGACTGATGGCTACGTTTGCTTTGACAGAAGTCCTGACAGCTGGTTTTAAGGCTTAGTTTCTAAATACAGGCTGTGTGGATATCTCTGTGGACTGAAGCTTTGATACTTTCACTGTATTGATAAAGAACTTCAAGTTGATCGATATGAAAATAGGCACCTTTAATCTTTTATCACTGAGTTGGAAGTTTAAATGTTTTCTTAGAGAATAAACCTCTGCTGGAATTAATGTGACTGTTTGTGGATGGATATAGGAAACATATGACGAGCAAAGAGTCAGACTGAAAAGGTCCAGTCAAACCAGGAGAAACATGAAAACATATATTGATGTCAATGGTTTACATGTTAGTTCTATCACACAGCGTTTTGTAACAGTAAATGTCTCATGTCCACATCTGCTGCTCTTCTTTGCTGAGAGAGAAAGAGACAGAGAGAGAAGAAAAAGATAGTAATTTGCAAGAGTGTGTATGTGTGTGTGTGTGTGTGTGTGTGTGTGTGTGTGTGTGTGTGTGTGTACCTAAGGGTGGTCTGAATGTGTTTACACTCAGGGCTTTTTTCCTTGATTTCAGTGTGTTTGATGACAGCTGCTGAAAGCCTAATGGCCCTCTGCTGTGCATGGACGTTGGTTATTACAGGATTCGTTTACACTTAAATGGCAGTAGCCTACACACACACATACACAGTTGTGTGACTGACCGGTATAGAGGGCACAGATTACATTTAATTATACATTTAAAGGTTTGTTGTTGATGACAGAATTAGTTGAAGTTGAGCTGATGAGGCAGCCACTATAGTACGATCATAGTAATCATGAATTTTGTATAATTAGACCACACTGACTGGTTTATGTTACAACAAAATTGTAAAAAAAAAAATTAAAAAAGCAGATACCTGTAATTGATATTTAAGTTTTGTTTTAGTTGCAGACATGCTGTTTGATAAAATCTAAAGAGGTTAATGTTTTGTCAAACCTTCAGATGCTTCATATGTGGAATTTTAGATTTCTGATTTGGCACAATCAGATAGTAGCTAATCAATGTTAATCAATATTATCATCTAAGCTAAACATCTAACCTTACAATGGTATCACCACAACTAGTAATATTAGCTTGCTGTATGTGTAGGCTGAGTGGTGATGCTTCACGTCCATTCTCCAGGTATTTCACACTTGTGACCACACTGATGGTTTATGAAGCTCTGAGTTCCAAAGCACAAACGACCTGGAACTAAATTCAGTCCCTAAACACATCATATGTAGATACACTTGAAGCAGAAGGTACAGTACAGCGTGACATGTAACTCAGTCGTCGTTGGTGAATTTATTCACCAGACTTTGTTGCCAAGAAGTTGTAAACTCGGTGAAAAATACCTCAGATGTTTCAGTGACAACTGCAACTTGCTCTCAAACTGCTTCCTTCATTCTTCAGTGAATGTCACAATAAAAACAAAGCAGAGACTAAGTTGACACCCTGGTACTTCCTGAAGGCAGCATTATGGTGATGATGCCTGGGAGCGACAGAGGGCTGCGATGCATCTCAGCTCTTTTTCTACAAAGCATTGGATCCAAACTGTCATGGCTGCTCATCTGACACACAGGCTCTCAAAGTGTCATTGACCAGATGTTACCGCCCTCATGTAGCATAACTGACTGAAATGACAATGAATCTTTCAATTCTGCATGTGGAGGCCAGTAATTAGTCACATGCAGTAAAGTCTGAGTGTCATGACATCTCTGAGCTGTGTGGTGGAGCAGCAGAGGTGGAGAAGTCATTTAGACAAAGTGATATAGCAGTAGGGAGCTGGTGATTTAGCAGCAGAGTAGCAGCTGGCGCTGCAATGTCCCAACACTCACATCCCAAACGCTACTGTGGAGAACCGCTGACGATCGGCACGTTTCCTTCACACAGACCCCGGCAGCCGCTTCCATGTAAAAGCCATCTGCAGCAGAGTCGCTGCTACCACGGAGTGATTAAAAGGCTAAATTGACTTTGAAATCATACCCCAGTGTAACACAGACTTTATTTTTGTCTTGCAGCAGTGGAAGTAAATCAAACTGAGGAGGAAAGACCGAGCTGCGGAGCTGCCAAAAACGTCTAATTCCTTCCTACTTCCCTTTGTTGGCTCCCTGCCTCCAGACAAAGAGTCGAAACAGAAATCGCCGTGTGCAGATCTGTCGGTTTGGCTCGGACACAGTTCAGACCTTGATTACACTGAGTTAAGGAGGAGACATGTCTGAGGGTGCAGTCACCTGGACCACATCCAGTTTCCAGTATCCAGGTTGGAATCAACCAAAACGCACCAATGTGACGAGATGAAGTCAAGCAGACTTGAGCCGGTCAGTTTCCAGTCATCCACAGATAAACCCACACACTCGTCTTTATCAGTGTTGCTCTAAATGGTAACAAATGTTGATTCAGTCGCTGGGGTTTACTGTAAGTTAAGTTGAGTCAACAGTGGCGGGTGCCTGAGCCTCTTTTAGTCAGGTCTTTACTCAGTTCCTCCTCCAGAGCAGACGGCCAGAGGATGAAAGGACGGAGGATTTGTTAAAACAAACCTCAGTGATGCTGGTTGTTAGTGGATCTCTGCCATGTTGAACTGTTTCCAGTGGTTTTCACTTATCCAGCTGACGCTTCCTCATGACACTGCTCACTGCTGGGTCACAATCACATCCTCTCACTTCTGAGTGCATAAGTGCATTCACACTGACAAGTACAGACACAAGGAGTCCACTGTCAGTAGCTATGCACCGTCTCTAAATGAGCAAAAAGTTGAGTGAAAACTTTGTGCCGTTTTCTTATTTTAAAGTTATTGATATTTTAAAGGGAAAGAGACCAGGAATACAGGAGAGATGGGGGGGGGGCTGGGAGATGATAAGCACACCAACCACAATGGGACACCCCCACCAACACACACAACAAAGCATTCAATCCTCTTCATCATCCAAGATTAAGGCAGTCTAATTTCTGTTATAGGACACAGAACACACAGGAGCGTAAAGCATTTATTCTGAAGTCAGCAGGTGGGCGACATAGTAATAATCACTTAAAGGAGACATATTCTGTCCCCTTTCCACAAATTAAAATAGTTCCCAGGTGTCTTAAAGACATGTCTGTGACATGCTTTGGTCAAAATACCCCAAGGATCAAACATCACAGCTCTTTTCATCCTCTCAAAACAGCCCTGTTCAGAACGGCTGCTTTCAGTGCCTGTCCCTTTAAATGCAAATGAACCGCTGCTTACCCCGCCCCACCCCTTCTACTAGGTAGGGGTGGTATTATGCAAATTTGAAAACTTGTTACATCATTGCCACATGGATTTCAACCTAGAGATTACAGATTATTTTGTCAATTCTCACATTTTGGGGTCCAGAAGCCAAGACAAACACCCAAATATAAGAGCCTTCAAAAAGTGATATTTCCATAATACAGCCCCTTTAAAGTGAGTGCACAGCAGCATTGTGACAGCACCCCCCTGCTGACGTCCATGCTCTACCTCAGTGTGTGTACTGTGTACTGCATGTAAGTGTACTGACTGAAGTATTTGAGAGACAGCAGACGTGACTGAAGTGGAGCAGGCTCATAAAGACAATGACACCGACTGGTTTCTTTCTCAGTGCATCATAATAATAATCTTTACCAGACGGGATGAGAGGATCAGTCATTTATCTCTGTTTTTCTGAGTTTGTGCCACTGGGACTCGGCAGTCGGCACCACACAGTCACAGTGTGGACGAGGCTCTGGCCTCATCCTCATCCTGGCTGCATCAGACTTTATTAAAGAGCTGAACATGTGGCTAAGTGCTGAGGGCCTCCAGCATCAAGCCCATTTCTCTTGCTCAAATCGTTCTGATGAAAACCAAACGGGGACTGTGAGAGGCCAACAGCCAGCAAGCCAACCCCCCCCCCCCCCTCACTACTTCACCGCTCACCACCACACGCACATTGTCCAATTAAGGTCTTCTACTGTGCGCTCTGTGCCCAGGCGGACTGCCACAGGCTGCCAAGCCCCAAACAGTCTGGTCAGGGGAGTTAATCTCGCTCTCTGGGCCTGACAGGCCACGGTGTGTGATGCTGCTCGCTCTGACACTTCATCATCAGAGGGTGGGCACTGGCGCGTGGGCACAGGGCTATAAAAGGCCTGGAGGAGTCCGTTCTATGCACCTTCTGCCCCCCCCCCCTCCTGCTGTGTTTGGACCAACTGCCAGTCTGAGGAGGGTGTGTGGATGTGTTTGTCTGTGTGTGCCCTGGAGCGTGGAGCCTAGACTTTACACTTGCTACCAGCGGTGTTATAACATATAGCAGACCCCTGCCAGTGAACCAGAACACCGAGCCGTAGCTTCACTTTAGATGAAATGTGGCTCTGCTGTGAAAAGGCTGTTCTATGACTAACAGTTGTATGAATAAAGTAACATGGGACAGGGCTGAGTTATCTGAGGAGAGAGGCTCTGCAGAATCAGTGGTAGAACAGTCCACTCACCTCAGGAGAACAGCTGATCATGGATGCATTAAAAAAGGAGGAGTGACTCACATCAGGAGCTAAATGTCTGGATACCTGTGACCTCATTGCGTTTGATCATTTTAGTTTCCCAACTCTTACAGAAGTGCAACACTAAATCATTCCTTTGATGCTTTGACTTGGTCATGCTAATTAGAAAATGAGCAATGATCTGGTGTGATTACACTTAGCACACCGGCATGACTGTGTAGACTTCTCCTGCCTGGTGTTTCAGCTCAACACTGAAACTTTATTAAGATTTGGACCTAAAAGGCCTCTCTCTTGAAGGAATAAAAAAAGAAGCACAATAAAAAAAGTGGAGTTGCTGGTTGCCAGCAGGTGTTTTATTTAATTACTGTGACTTAATATCCTTATAGAATCCATAAAGTTTAGATGAGGTCCTCCCAGAACTAAGGAGGGACTATAATAAATGTTATATATGTTTTTCTGCTGTATTACGATGCCAATGAACTCTGTGCTGAACAGCACACAAAAACTCTGCTTAGAGCTGCCAATGTCTGGCTTTTGAGCTTAAAATCAGTGTTGACTCCCAGGACAAATGACTGCTGTAGTCGTGGGTATTTATTGGCTCTGGCTCCAATCGGTGCGGATGTAAACACGGCTGTGTGATTACACTCGTCCCTGCAGTTGTGTGTGTTCTCTCAAAAAAGGCAAAGGGAGTCTGATGTGCAGCTTTACCCACATTTAAAAACTCTTTCCGAGGCAAAGTTTTGGTGGAGGAAGAGGAGTTGATACCACTGTGGGCCTGACCTGAGGGGACACATCACTTTCCGGTTCTTTTAAAGGGACAGTTCAAAATTTTGGCAAATTGGCCCATTGCCATAATCCCTATAGTTTTAGGAGTAGGTTCGTTACCTTTATTTGTCGGTGCAAGCTGTTTTTAGAACGGCGGAGCAGAGCCGTGAGCTGCTCAGAGCTACGCTACGGAGGCTAATGGGATTTCTTGGTTTCCCTCATCAAACTCATCAAATACACAATCCAACAACTCCAAAACACTCTGGTGGACAAGTTGTGAGCTGCACATTCACCACGCTATGAGATAATAACATTAGTTGTTTTTCGGCAAGCAGTCTCGAAACCAACTTTGTCTTGTAATGTTCCATTATTATTTCATAGCATGGTGAATGTGCAGGTCACACAACTGATTGACACGCTATCTCACCATCAGTGGCCCAGGGCCCAGGCAAAGAGCACAATTTGCAGGTCACTTTGCAGCCATGGAGAAAATGAGTCTGTCTGAGGAGCTACATGATGATGATTGAGTGAGCTGTCTGCATGTCACTGAACATGCACATCAACAACACCACATCTCAGTCTGGTTCTTCAACAAAGGTCCGCTTACTAAGATGTAACAAGTTCTTTCCTGGTGGTATTGTAGACCTGGGTCTGTGTAGGAGCAGAAAGAACCACAGAGAGATTCCTTGCAGACAAATTCAAATTAATCCTTTCATGATCTAATACATTTTCAAGACATGTCACTTTTATTAGCAGGTCTAACATTCAGATTATTGTCCTGTAGACCTGCTCCTCAGGTTTGGTTTGACCACTACACTGACTCCAGGCTGGACTACTTAAGGAGACCCTGGCGTCCAGCCTGGCTGACAGGCCCACTCAGCATCAGTCTGCCTTATCTCCTCCCGCTGCTGTAAATCTCTGAGATGCTATCAGTCACAGCGTTGATCTCTATCCGCCTGTCTGGTTTCTAGAGTTTCCTAAAAGCATCATGAGAAACCAGCGAGAAACCAGAGCAGCCAAAAACAGGCCTGGAGCAGAGAGACGGGATGAAAGAAAATGAACTCCTCCACTACCGCTGTCGTTTCATATTTATGGAGGGAAGCGGCGGCGCGCTGCAGGAAAGAGCTTTCCAGAAGTGACAGTGGTTACTGGTGAGTCGCAGCCGGGTGCTACACTTTCTACTGCCACTCTGATTAGATTAGCAACAGAGATGACATGTGGACGCGTACATAGATATTAGCGTTATAATATCCTCCATCAACGGTCGTGCCCTAACCTCAACTATAGACTAGGGTTCCACAGGGCCTGAGGAAGTCATTATGGGCTGCTGGCTGTCTCTAACCAGAGCTCTGTGGAGATATTATCTGCTCGTGTGCAGGGTCATGGTGGAACAGGTTCTTCTCAGGCTTTTCTCTAAGTCTGGAGTTGTGTGTGTGTGTGTGTGTGTGTGTGTGTGTGTGTGTGTGTGTGTGTGTGTGTGTGTGTGTGTGTGTGTGTGTGTGTGTGTGTGAAGGGGAAAGGTTTGTGAGGAGGCAATGGAACCAAATGGCGGCTGCTCTGCTCCTTTCCTGAGCTCCATTTTTCCACCCAAACAAATAACGTCACAGCACCTGTCAGAACAAATAGCACAGGGCTAAGAGAGCAGCGTGGCCTAATAAAGTCTATAGGCCTTACACGCTTCATAAAGGAGGAATGCACAGAGTCAGTGCGACATAAAAAGAGCAGCTACACTAGAAAGGGAAGAAAAAGAAGATACGAATAATGAATCTATCAATCTGTTCCACCTGTAATTGGTGATTCTGTCCAAGCTCACAGTGGGAAGGGGACACTGTGGACAGGTCACCAGTCTACAGACATTTGGACTTAACGGATTTGAAATGATTCATCCAACCACAGAAAATACAGTCACAAGAAATGATTAAAGCTCCCATATAGCTTTAAGTCCAAGCCCATGTGTGGTTTGATTATAGATCAGGTATAGTTGTACATGAACACTGTGAAAGTATCAAAGCCTCAGTCCACAGAGAAATACACACAGCCTGTATTCAGAAACTGAGCGTTACTTCTGTAACTTTGTGATGTCACAATGGAGAAGTGACTGAGTCATCGGTCGATCAGACTGAGCAGGAAGAGCCTCCATCAGCCTCTCTCCCAGCTGATTCCTTCTGCTTCAGGTTAGGAAGGAAAGGCACAAAGCTGTGTGTTTGTCTTGATGTGTGAAATAAATGCTTGAGTGTCAGACTGTGGAAAGGCAGCTATTGAAGCAGGAAGACTGACAGCAGATAAATCTGAGCCTTGGCAGGATGTCGGTGAGCAGAGCGAGAGTTTGGAGATGAGCTGCTCTGTAGATTATTGAGCTTTCTGGGCTGGAATAAAGTGCTTCACATGGTAGTTTATGAAATTGAACATCCTCGTAGCTGAGTCATGGTTAGGCCTGAGTGACTGTTCAATGACTTGTAAGGAATGTGTGTTTGCCAGAGAGTGTGAGGACTGTTGGAGGAGAGATTTTGAGTGTGTTTGTGAGGAGGCTGGTGTGTATTTATATCTATATTTGTGCAAGTGTAAGGCCTTTTTTTTTTTCTCGGTTTGTATGGGGGCACTTACCAGTTCATATCCTTTAATGGCTTTGTAATGACTCTGTGCAGTGCCATGGAGAGGAAAACCGGAGCTGGAGCCAAGCAGCGGTGGAGAGTGAGACTCACATCCACCATAATTCATAAAGAAACATTTGTTGTATTACCCTCTCTGAGCAGCAGGATAAACATTCATCACCAGACCTTTGTCAAATTTAATTCAGTCTGTCTTCGGCACAGAGAGCAGATTGGACTTTGAGCTCAGCAGATTTTTCTCAGAGGCTCATTGGTAGAGTTTCTGCTTCCTCTGAGCTACATGATTGGCTAAAAAAAAAAAAAAAGGACCACAGGACGGTGGAACATCCCACTATGAAAAGTAAAGCACCAGCCCGCCCAGCTGGAGAGAGCTCCCACGACTACTGGACTGTGAAATTACCACAAACACGACAAGAGAGAGAGAGAAAAAAAGTAAATGCATATTTCACTGCCTCTATATTGAGGGTCAGGAATGTTAATTTCACAAACAAACTCCTCTCCAGATTCTGCAGCCTGGAGATTGGGGCATTAGTCTTTCTGTGGTTTCTGTGCAGGGACGGAAAACAAATAACTAAACCCCCTGCCCTTGAAAAAGTTACCTGAGGTGGGCAATTAGAAAACACACGCGGAGCTTGATGGAGATAGCAGAGGTGGAGAAGTGAGGAGCGAAGGTGTGAGGGGATATTTGGCAGAGCCAGGAGCTGTCAATCAGAATTAATGGAAAACAGAGGGTGATGAATACACAAATTCAGTTTGTCATCACTGAGAGCTTTGTGGAATAAATTGTGGACAACTGGAAGGTTAAAACTGACAAACCAGCTGCAATTAAATGCACATATGGATTTTTATTTCCCCTTCTGGGGGTTTTTAACACTGTTGTTTTTTCTTCCTGCTCCAAGACATATTCTTTGCACGGCCACTTGAGCGTGAGGTCAGGCAGCGAGAGAGGCCAGGTTTGGCTGAGCGCTCGGTTGCGGGGACAGTGGGAAATTATCTCTCTCCTCCTGGATAATACCCACTGGAGCCACTGTGCACAGCCACTGTGAAATGGGCCTAATAGCACAGATGAGGGTGGAGAAGGGGGGCAAGCGGAGAAGAAGAGGAACGGGTGCCGTTGGCCCGAAGCAGCAGATAGGCTTCTGAATATTTGCAGAGCTGGATGGGGAGCACACCTACTCATTATGGTAATAGCCAGCTCTTAAAGGCTGACGTATGGACAAATGGCTGTGGTGAGGCAGCGCCGGAACGGGCGAAGGTCACCGAGTACGTCCATCCTCCGCCGTGTCCTGGGACGACCTTTTTATTCCGTAGCAGTCATTTTGGTTTCCCTCTGATTACTTCAGTTTCATTTGTCCCATAGAACAATTTTGCCAATCACCTAGTTTACAGGGATTACGTTTCCACTAATTTTGTGTACCTAAGCGGGTTGAGGCTGGCAGCGAGTCGGCAGTCATAAATAAGAATCACATCGCTCTGCTTTGCTCTTTTCCTCCGTCTATCTCATCGCTGCAGAAAGAGGGTGCTCTTTGCTGTGAAGACGGGGGGACGATCAAGTGGCAGAATCCAACACGCACACATATACTCCAAATCACAGTTCAACAGCAGCACGGCGCTCAGACTGTTCTCACTGTTCTCCACAGCACATGAAGTCAAAAAGTAAAAACTCTAATCATGTCTGATCAGCTTTCTGGCCTCCACATGCAGACTGAAAACTCTGAAGCAGTTGTATAATCACTTCCTCTGTTGAACAGTTGGCTGTTCCCTTAACTGAAGTTCTGTCAGACCAACTGTCTAAAACCTGAAAATATCGTCATGATATGAAGCAAAGAAAGAAACAAGTCCTCTAGTTTCAAAATGTTTGCCTTAATATTTTTGATATTATCTAAATCATTTCTACAATCTGGTGTTACTGACACGTCCAACTCAAGCTCCTTCAAATTCATGTTCAATAATCTGAACAGTCCAATATTTGGTATTTCTCCTTAGAAGATCAAACTAATCTTCAAAATAGCTGCCAACTAATTTTCTGCTGTTCTGTTTCAATTTTTTCCAACTTTAAACTGACAATGATCTAAACTGTCAGCTCCAGTGTGGATTGTCTTCATAATACACAACACAATTATATTCCTATTCATTTTGTAGTTAGAAGAGCATTTAGGTAGGTAGGTAGGCCCTGAGAGGAAGGTAATATCTGCTTTTCTTCTTTGGTCAGGATCTTTTTCTTTTTAAAAAAAAATCCCCCACTGACAAAATACATATTTTCTTACTTGTCTTACACATATGAAAATGTTTATCTCTTTTTTCCCTGGGAAGAAAATCAAAACAACCTTAATTTGCTTGCCTCTGCAGGGTTCTTTGTACAGATGAAAAATAATTACTAAATAAAATACAGCCTCTCAGAGCTCATCCTCACAGAGGAGGAAAAACACACACACACACACAAACACCTGTACACAAACACAATAGACAAACTCAAGAGTTAACAACACGCACACACTTCAAATAGAAGGAGGAGAAACACCAATCACCCGTCACATGAGTCAGGTAATTAAAGTGGATAACATGGCAGTGATACTGAACAATGCATTAGCTCAGAATAACACAGCAGAGATTCTGTCACAGCCGCTAGACATATACACACACTCTCCCACAGGTTACAACTGGGGAGCTGAGCAGACTAGAAACAACTGAGTGCTGTGGGCCTGTCAGACACAGACACACACAGCTCTCTGGGGTCCACGTTAGCAGCTCTCAGCGGCCTGCCAAGGTGTCGCACAAGTGTTGGGCTGCTGCTCGGTGGCGGGGAGCCAGGGGCCGTCCGCTGGGACACACACTGAGGTCCACACATCAAAGCGGCGCTGCTCTAAGCTGCTTCTTCTAAGTCTGTCTGCAGACACTGTCCTCCTGCTGCCCAAACTGAGCTGTGTTTGTTCTTCACTACTCACTTTCATCCTCTCACTCCTCCCTCCTTCTCTGCTTGACCCAAAGAACAGAGTGGGAGGAGGACATGAGGTGAAAGTGTTGTCAGCGTGCCAGTTTGTGTGTGTCCGTTTTAGGAGGCTAACAGGCCTTTTGCTTGGATTGTGGTGTAAATGTAATCTTTTGGATTGTCCACACCTACAGAAGGAAAGCAGTGTGCCCTCTTCTCTGTCAGATTCTTTCCTGTCAGGCTGGAAAAGTTTATAAAATAGGATCAAGCTCATCATGGGACACAACAGCTCTTCATTAAAACCAGACCAAAGAACTCTTCAAGTGCCAGCAACAGGAAAATGATTTCACTGTTTCACAGAACAAAAACATTCACTTAAAAATGATTTATCAATTCCACTACGTCACAATGGAGTCTGTCAGGGACATTCAATTGACTGGATATAATACTTTTTTTTATCTGTAGCTCTGAGTATTGTTACACTGAACTGTTTCATTTAAACATGTGTGTTAACTGTTTTACTGAGTGTTGATCTATGAGAAAAAAACTTTTTAAAGAACCAAAAACCATCTCAGTGTAGTTTTCCATCTCTCAGCTTCTCTCTGAAGCTCTAGTGACAATACTGTAGGTCAGTCAGCCAATCAGAAGAGAGGAAGATCTGAGCTTCTCTTCTGATTGGCTGACCGTTCTCCACGTGATCAGATAAAAACAGACCAGATTTCAGGTAAACACAAACCAAATTCTGAAGGTTGGGTGGTGGATCAAGGTGGATCAAGGTTGGGGTGTGGCTGATTGGTTGTGACATCACAAAGTTACAGAAGGCCAGACGGCTGGTCTTAAGGCTCAGTTTCTGAATAAAGGCTGTGTGTATTTCTGTGTGGACTGAGCTTTTATCAAAAGTATCAAAAGCTCAGTTTCTATATTAATATAGAAACTACACCTGATCTATAATCACACTACACATGGACATCTATCTTTATATGATATGGGTCCTTTAAAGGTACATTGTGTAGGAATTCCTCCCATCTAGCGTTGCGGTTGTATATCTCAAGCAACTCAATATTTTTCATGCTGCATTCAGGCGAAATTGGGCAGACGGCAGACGGACGACAGCCACTGCACGTAACGGCATAAACAAGCCTCTATGTAAACAAGTGGTCCGTCAGCACGAGGCAAAACAATACACGTGACAATATGTTGCCATGGCGATGTCGTGTTGTTTTACCGTCTTTCTCTGGACTTCTGTGACTAAAATGACATCTGGTTTGTTAGCGACGGCCGTCTGCCCGACTGCACCTGAATGCAGCATCAGTGTAACGCTCCATTCCTCCTCACTGCGTTACCGCGGTGACTGAGCCGACAGCTCCGGTGTCTCCGCTGAGTTTCCGTGGTTACCTACCGTCACGCTGCCACTGAAGGTAAAAACATGGCGACACCACATGGCAGCAGCACCGAGCTTACCGTCTCCATGGAGATATGAATGATATGAACGGCTCATTCAGAGCTGAAAGGAACACTTCACTTTGTTGATGGGGGGATTACTGGTTAATGAAAAACAGACTGAAGAACCAAATAATCGATTTTCGTGAATAGATAACAGGAGAAGTTACACAATGTCCCTTTAACATTTTAAAAATGAAGTTTAAAGTTTTCACTTGATATCCAGCTCTAGAGTTGAAGTATGAATTTCCCTCATATTGGCAGTGGTTCACATTGAAAATGGTCATTTCATTTTGTCAAATTCGCAACAGACCCAACAAAGAACTGGAGGCTAAAACCAAACTAACAACTTGTCTCTTGTTGATTATACACAAATGTCGGTGGAATGTGTGTATGATTTTTGTTAAATCCATGTGGTCCAGACTCTAAAGTCTGAAGTCCGTTAAGATATCAGAGTCAGTGCCCAGCAAGTAAAATATTCTAACTGAAAATGTTCAGATTATGTAATTCAGCAGAATATATGCCAATGAATAAAATATTACTTATAATGAATATTACAATTTAGGAAAGACATGCTAACCATCTCATATAAGCATGCAGATGTTTCCCTCTATACCCCACATGGGGGCAGCTGCAGCAGAGACTCAGCTTCCGTGATGAGGAGGGAGTAAATGGATTAGTCTCAACTGGATGCTCCAGGATCAGCATGGAAGTCATTACTGTGGAAGCTGTTCTCATGAAGGGAAAAAAGACATCATATATGTCATTTATCCTACAGCATGTCTAACAGTAATTATAGCCTATACTGTGGTTCACTGGTTATGCAAGTTACTTCTCATGTAGCTATGGGACGTGTCTGTGTGTGTGTGTGTGTGTGTGTGTGTGTGTGTGTGTGTGTGTGTGTGTGTGTGAGTCGGAGAGGATCTACGGTAATGAGCCAAAAACAAATTAGGGAGTAATTTTGATGCCTTGCTGCATTTCCCTCCTTCCCCTTCATTTACATATCTATCACATAAAAACAAAAATACGTTGTTGTTTTTTTTTACCCTCGATGCAAAGTAATCACTACTGACTGGGTGGGGCTGGGTGGGGTGAGGGGGTAGGGGGAGGTGGGCTGGGTGGGGTGAGGGGGTAGGGGGAGGTGGGCTGGGTGGGGTGAGGGGGTGAGGGGGTAGGGGGAGGTGGGCAGGGGTGGGTGAGGTGAACATCCTCTATACAGCAGTGCAGAAAGGAGGCTGTGCTTCCCTGTCTGTCAGGCAGCTGATGTGTTTTCTGTTATCTCATTGTGGACAGTTAAAGGACAACGTAGCCACATTTTAAATGCATAAATCACTCAGCCATAAAACTCATTACTGCATGCATGTGTGGGGAGACTGTGTGTGTCTGTATGTGACAGAGAGCGTGTGTGTGTGTGAGCGTACTGTAAGTGTGTGCTGGTGGTTTGGCCCCTGACTCTGGATTCCTCCCAAAGATTGGAATATGTTGTTGGACAGGAAAATGATCGGCTGATTGGTCACCAGAGGAAACTGATGATGTGTAGAATTTCAAATCCATATTTCATCTTCAGCGCTGAATGGATTCTGTCGTGTAGTAAGTTACGATGGCTCCACAACAAATCAACTAGAATAGAATCACTCCTCCACCCTGTAAAGCTGCGTTCACACCGGACCTTTTGTTTTTCTCGCTGGCGACGAGTTTACATGTTAAGTCAATAGAAACGAGCCATCGAGCGTTTAATCTGCCGTAATCCCGGTGGTGCCGGTGTAAACAGAGACGCCATCAAAGCGAAAATGCGAGTCTGTGACAAATTGACGAGCGAATGCAGCTGAGCGACGGAGCAATTTGTTTGGAGCAATACGAGCGACAGCGACAAAAATAAAAGGTCCGGTGTGAACGCACCTTTAGTGGAAGGGTTTGCAGAATGTTGTGATGTCACAGTGAAGTTAACCTCCAACCTTTTGGATATAAAATGTCTTCATTTTATTCTTTAAAGGTCCGGTGTGTAATAATTGGCAAGGTTTATTAGCTAAATCTGAGTAAACTACCCATGAATATATTTGTATAAGTGTATAATCGCTATAAAATAAAATTTGTTTGTGGTAAAATGGTTTAGATCTTCACCTCATCGCTCCATGCTCCTGAAATACTCCCAATCGTCCCAGTCATAGTAAACAAGTTTTTTTGTCCTCTGAAGCCACCGTCACTTTGCCACATAATTCTTATAAGTTCATTTTTAAGTCCATGACATCTGAGCCAGACTTGACAGACAATCTGCAGTCATAAAGGATCTGTCTGTCCCTGGCATGGAGGAATTCAATATCCTCTCTGCACAAACATAAACATATAGGCTAGGTTAAAAAAAGACACAGCTCCTCCTCCCACATCCTCCCACAGCTGCATGTGTCTCCATGTCTCAGGTCAAAGGTAACGGCGAGACACACAGCGTAAGTGCTTTTAAATGACAGGCGGTCGTTTGCTGCTCCTCAGCAGACCTGTCAGAGCAGGAGACAAAGCTTTAAGTGATTTCTCTTGTTCTCTGGCTCGGTGCACGCCGCTCCGCTCTGAGTATCTTATAATGACCGGTTGGCCAACTTGTATATGATTCTGATTATGGTGCTTGGACGCCGCTCTGTGTTTTGCTGTTTGTCCCGGCCAAACCTGTGTGTGCCAGCTTAAATAATGTCCAGTCTGGTTGAGTAACACAGCATGAGAAAGTCCACCATCCTGCCCCGCAGTGACTGATGTGTCTCCCACTTCCAGGTTTTTTCTTTTTTTGGCCCTCGTCCCGACTGAATGTACATTTTTACATTTAGAGTGTTTGGCAGACAGGCTTTCTCACAAACCTGTAATCACTAGATAGTGGTAGATTAAAGCAGGTTCGCTACAATGTAGGTCATAGTCTGGTAGTTTCTCTACCAACTCACATGCAACAGGTTATGTGTGGATGTTGAGGAGTTACTTCATCACTCCACACCTGGAAACAACAAGCTCAGCACTGAGGGGGTGGGAGGGACAAGGAGACTGCATTCAAACAGCCTCATCTGTCTGATTTCTATCTGTTTGTCACTTTGATTTCTGTCTGTTTAATGTTTCCTATTCTATCTGTCATTTTCTTGGCTTATCAATCACATGTGAGACACTTTGAACTGCACTAACCTGTATGGACAAGACTAGAGATTAAGTTTGGTTGATTGACTGACTGATTGATATTGTGAATGATACAGATTGACAGCCTACAGGTTGATACCTGTGGAAACCCACAGCACTGAGAGAATAAATACACAACTATCACCATCCTGATCTGTTCTTACTACTGACCTAGTTGTTGTTGTGCCTAAACCAAACCAAGACATGGCTGTTTACTCTCGTAACCATGGCAAAGATGGTCTGTTACGCTGCTGTCCGCACAGTTTGCATGTTTATTATTGTGACCATGACAACCAAGCCCCATCGTAGGAGCAGTGTTTCAGGCGACGCTGCGATGGAGGGCTGAAAAAATAAAATAAAAACAAACTCTGGTTGTTGAGGAACAGGAAGTCAGTCTGAACAGTTGGTTTGGTTTTTGTTACACTGCTCAGACTTCAGTAGTGGTGCACTTCTATGACCACCAGGGAGGGAGGCTAAATGATCTACGTTGGTGCTGACCGGGAATAAAACATCACTCTCCTCTAAGGTCTGAATGAACAAGTTTAAACTCATGGGGAAGTTTGAAAGCAGCCAGGAGGTAAAGTGGAGAAACATGTCTGACTGCAGCTGTCGAAGACCGATGTGAGGAAAAGAGTTAAAAAGGAGAGGTAGAAGGTTTTTCAAGGTAAGGTGCAAATTAAAGCAAGCACAGGAGGAGAATGTGGAGGAGAGAGATATGATTCAGCAGCGAGGTGGTGATGTGAGGAGCTGCAAGTTTTCAGCCGTTTTGTCACACACACACACACACACACCTACACACACACACAGACACGCACACACACACACACACACACACACACACACACGACTGTACTGTACAACCAATCAAGCCGGGGTGGGAGATACCGCATACATACGGCTCTGTCACAGGCTCCCAGCATCATATTAACACGCAGGTGAGGTGATGTTCTTTTTTTTTTTTTACAATACCAAATATAACACATTGCGTAACACTCTCTCTCTCTCCTGCTCTGTTCTCTAACATGTTGCCCTCCATCGCCCTCACTCTTTCTCTCCATCCACTTCTCTCTGGAGCAGAGATGTTTCAGCTTTTGATGATATTTGGAAAGAGAGGACGGGTCAGTGAGGACACTGTCCACTGAATGTGATGTGAATCTGTAAACTTCAATGTTGCTGAGCTGTGAGCAGACGACACCAAGCAGCTGATAATCTGCTCAGCCTGAGCAGCCACACACACACACACACACACACACACACACACACCAGACAGAGGCATCACCTTAAAGCCACACACACCTGTCACACCGCAGACATCGGCTGTGGCAACAATAAGCAGTGGAGACAGAGGCACGGCTCACTCCCTGACACACAGCAGCAGCACAACCAGCCTCTCAACCCAGTCCCAGGAATTCCACACATATTCATACCAAACTAAATCAAACATTTCCTCAGGGAGAAATCCTGACTTCACCATGGCAACGGCAAAATATCTGAGAGAATGAAGAGCAACACATGCAATGATACAGAGTATAATAATGTCTTCACACACATAAATACATCTAGGAAAGCAAAAAAAACAAACACACACATAAAACACACATACATGTGATATATGTATGTGTGTTTTATGTGTTTGTTTTTTTTGCTTTCCTACAATAATGGTAATGATGCTGTGTTGTAAACGTAGCTAGTTGACAAACTCCACCATGGCCCTTCTAATAGCTACTATAATAAATGCTTGAGGACCAGTGTTAAAAGGAAGAAGAATGAGCGTTTGTGTCAGTGAGTGTGTGTGTGTGTGTGTGTGTGTGTGTGTGTGTGTGTGTGTTTCCAGAGTGTTGAGTGGTCACGCCAGCAGCACTGATTAGCAGAGAGGAAGTCAGAGTGATGTGCACGGAGAGGATCGACAGCACACAGCTGTGATGAGAGGCAGCTGCTGATGGAGGAGAGGACAGATGTAGAAAGAGGAGAGGAAAAGTTAAAGAGGAGAGTGATAGAAAGACATAAAGAGGGAAAGGTTAATGTGCGACTTATTCCGATTTTACACTTCAACCAAAGATGGAGGGGGGTTATCAGCCAAACACTTGAGGGACAGTGAAAAGGTGCTGGTGGAAGGAGCGACAGTGAGTGAGTTAGAACACTCCAGTGAAGGAGAGAGCAGGCGACAGGAGGTAGATATAGAACGAGAGCGAGTGAGGCAGGATGTATAGAAGATAAACGCTGCTAAACTTAGTTGAGCCACCGATCTGTCAAGCTTAACGTCAGACTGAAACACAAGAGCCTTTTTGGAGCCACTTTTATATTACTGGAGGAGAGGAGAGAGGAGGAGAGGAGGAGGAGGAGAGGAGAGGAGGAGAGGAGGAGAGGAGGAGAGGAGGAGAGGAGGAGGAGGAGGAGGAGAGGAGGAGAGAGGAGGAGGAGGAGGAGGAGGAGGAGGAGGAGAGGAGGAGAGGAGGAGAGAGGAGAGGAGGAGGAGGAGGAGGAGGGAGGAGAGGGGGAGAGGAGGAGAGAGGAGAAGGAGAGGAGAGGAGGAGGAAGGAGGCAGCAGACGGAGGGAAAGTGAAGCTCGGTGAAGAGAAAAAGACAAAGGGTGAGAGAAAGAGAGAGAGAGAGCAGTGGAGGACTGGAGGTGGGACGGCCCTGGTCTGTGTGAGCAGAGACAGTGGAGACAGTAGTTCAGGCTGATCTGAACAGTGACTGCTGAGTGACAGGCTGTTCCTCCGTCC
The DNA here is from genome assembly GCF_045865225.1 of Trachurus japonicus. NCBI lineage: Eukaryota > Metazoa > Chordata > Actinopteri > Carangiformes > Carangidae > Trachurus > Trachurus japonicus. The sequence goes on from NC_140929.1 coordinate 19,514,229, forward strand.
TTCCACTGTGTCCATGGCTGCTGACCTTCACACACGCTGCTGCTGCTGCTGCTGTCCCCAGCTGGCTCCTCATTCACATTAAGGTGACAAGCCCAGACACGTTGACATGCTGTATAGTTCATAATTCACTGTTAACACAACAGTCTGAGCTGCTGCTGTACCTATATACAGTTTATCTACAACACATCCACAACCTCAGTGGTAGAAACTGTAGTTTCACTCTGAATGTATGGCAACGAGCTCATTGTCACAATACTAACACACTTAGCAAATGTAAGTTGACCTAATGGGCTCTATATGCACAGCTCCACCACTTCCTGGATTTAAGGCAGGTCCTTCATTTCTTGTCTTACATTATTGGACAAACTGATTAATCCAGGTGTGTCTGACCATTGTGACTACTCAGAAACACCTGGATTAATCAGTGTGTCCAATAATGTAAGACAAGAAATGAAGGACCTGCCTTAAATCCAGGAAGTGGTGGAGCTGTGCATATAGAGCCCATTACCATCTCAGAGTAGCATGTTGCCTGAATGACAGAGCTACAGTAGGTGTTGGGTTGTGAGGGTAACTGTGACTCAGGATGCAGAGCAGCCTGTCTAATCAGAAGGTCAGTGGTTCCATCGGTCTAAACGTGGTTTTAATTGCCTACATATATGCTGGATACTGTGTGTGAAGTGTGACCCCACAACATGATCAAAAGACAATGGCAAAAGGCAACCTGAACCGAGAGCTTCACAGTAGGTTACATTACATTATGGTAACTGCAATGTGGTCCATGTGAAGCACCTCAAGAGGTGGTTCTTACTTCTGTTAGCTAATGTGCTATGTTATGTTTGCTATGTGTAAAACTGATGGAAGTGTTTGTGCCAATCCATTGTGAAGAGGGAAAATGAACTCAGTCACATGGGATTTCACCAAGTTAATACTCAATTCATTATTTATCAAAATGAATATTATGTCAGTCAGCTAATTGATTATTTAACTAACAGTTCTAGCTCTAGACTGGTTGTAATCCTTTTGCCTGGATAAATGAAGAAACTGACCTCTAGCGCTTCAACCCAGCCATGAGTGAGGTTCCTCTGTAGTGGTGTGTACAGTATGTTTGATGTTTAACAAAGAGATGCATTAATGTTTATTTTTAAAGATGAACTGTGCTGCAATTTTTCCCCCATTTTCTATTCCTAAAAATAAATATGCTGTTGTTAATACTCAGTGTCTTCTTGGGGAATGATGTGTCTGTCAGTTTGACAGAGCAGTGATATCCAAAATGACTTAGACAAGAGAGCGCCACCTAGTGCAGCAACACTGACGTGGTGTCGTCGGGTTAGGGTTAGGTTAGGGTCTGAGCGACCACATGGACACGACATCAGAGAGGATGTGTCCACGTTAATCAGACTGAGGTGTAACTTCATTGATATGGGATCGGGGGGGGGGCAGCAGGACGTGGGCTGTGACTGGAAGCTGCTGATAGCACCTGGTGATTCATGGTGCACGGACCGCTGATAAAACAAAAGCTGCTGGAAACACTTCCTTCTTATCTGCCACTGACCCGATAAAGAAATCAAAGAGGAAACTCAAGGTCAAAATGTTGTTTCTTCTTTTTCACTAAAACCTGCCCTCCCCCTCTTCTCTCCCCCCTTCTCTCCCCCTCTCTCCAGTGTTCCTTCACTTCTGACTGCAGGAGAGCTTCACCCTCCTGCCTGCTGGGTGGTTTTCATTTGTTTCCATCTGTTTAAAGTGGTTTTCATTGAAATTATCCCCCAGAAATCACATTCCTCTCTCTGAGCCAACTCCAGTCCTGCTCTCCCCATTGTCTGGTTTTCACTTATTGATTTCAGTTTGTACTTTGCTCTTCTCCATCTCTTTTCCATTCTTACCTCTGATGATTACTGATGACTGTATATCTTAGGATGCTGACTCTCCCCCCTAACTGTTAGTGATCTGGTGCACTCATTCTTAGTTAATCTGGTGTGTGTGTGTGTGTGTGTGTGTGTGTGTGTGTGTGTGTGTGTGTGTTAAACAGCTAAACAGAGTGTGTTTTAGTTTGTACCTGGCGCGCCGTCATCATCTCCACTGTCTGCGGTTGTTTGAGAAAAGACACAACATCTCAGCCGCGCTCTCAGCTCTTGTGATTGGGTAACAGCGGATGATTAGGGTGCAACCCGCTCATCAATCACCAGGCCTCGGTCAGACACATTCCTGCCGTAAATATTAGGTGATTCAATATTACTCTGCCCTCATTATCTGCTATTAGGCTGGGAGGGAACACACAGATTCTGACTCCGTGGCCCCCAAAAATCCTGTCTGGGCCCGAGATGAGGAACTAATCACTCGTCTGAACATTTTCAACGTGAAGGAGGGCTGAGAGCTGCCAAAGCCACACGGGGACGAGGAGGACGGGGTAATGGGCAGAGTCGTTTTGAGTTTGATAGTTGCTTTCAGCTGTTTCCTAAACGCCTTCGTGCCATCTGAAGGCGCTGCAGACCAGGACACACACTGCCACCACCTTGTACGGCTGCTTCGCCTTCACTTCTGTTTGATTCGCTCCATTTTCCGAGGAAAGGGAGCTGCTGGATTTCATATAAACATATTTACACACATAAACGCTGCAACTCTTTCTCCACTCGTCGTTTTTCATCCTACCAACAAACACCGCTGTGGTTTTCTTTGAAGAGAACCCAGACGTGTGTTTTCAGGCATTTAAAGCAATTTGGTGCCACCTGGGACTGGAATCACAACATTTTCTGTGAACTAAATTGTGACAAATTAAAGGTAGGAAAGCTGCAGAGGAGAATAAACAAAACTTTCCCCCTCCAGATCAGAGCTGAGAGTCAGATCAGGTGATGTCAGTGGATGTGAACAGTGACAGAAGCAGAGCAGCTAGTGAAGCTGTTCATAAACAAACCAATGAGTTGGATTTGCTTGGTGTTGCAGGAAGAATACAGTGCAAGATGCCTGCAACCACACACACACACACACAAACACACACACCAATGAGGACATGTTTAGGGGTTATTCATTGGTGTGTAATGAGTTTGCTGCCCCCCGGTGCTTTCTGAATGGAGCAGCCCTCTCTCATTAATATTCATGACAAATTGTGGCTGGTTGCACCCCCACTGTGTGTGTGTGTGTGTGTGTGTGTGCATGGCACGCATCTATGTGTGTGTAAAGGAGACTAAACGCAGCATCACATGTAGCAATTATTTCTGGCTGCACCTCTGCTGAACTGCTGCTCCACCTCTGGAAGGAGCTGCTGGGAAGAAAAATAGAGTTTTTCCAACCAGGAAGTTTTAAATATTCATCGTTCACCAACATTCAGGTTGAGTGTCAGTTTTCCACAGGGACGAGGCAGCAGAGGTTGTGAAGTGATAGTGGAGAGTAGTTGTGGGATCAGTGCAGCAGGAGGTCAGGGTGAGGGATTAATACCACTACAGTGGTTTCACACACAAACACAAACACACATGACCCATTATACTGTGGAGTCGCTGCGCACTTCCTTTCCAACTATATATCCGCTGATTTATAAGTAGACCTTGAGGATATGAGCTGCCCGTATTTTCATTATACTTGGACATAATGGGTAGTTTGGTACAGGAAGGAGTGTATAGCTGCATCCATACAATAGCACAGTGAAACACTGAGAAGCCAGGGGAGGCATGCATGGGGTCCAAGCTAAATAAACTCATTCTCTTCTTACATGCATTCCTGGACAGTGATTTTGTGCAGGTTGCATGTGTGCGCACACACACACACACACACACACACACAAGGATACTGTCTCATCTATACAGCACAGCACTCATTTATATCTGATTAAAATCCAAGAGCAATTAGAGGGGTCATAAAAATCATTACAACCCTGGCTCAGACAGACTTGTGGGATGTAGAAACAGCACTCAGCAGGCAAAGTTACCCCACACTACAGCTGCAACAATTAATCGATTAATCGAACAATAATCAATTATTAAATTAATCGCCAACTATTTTGATGATCGGATAATCAGTTTGAGTAGTTTTTTTAAAAGAAAAAAAGTCAAAATTCTCTGATTCCAGCTTCTTAAATGTGAATATTTCTGTTTTTTTTGTTCCTTTATGACAATAAACTGAGTCTCTTTGGTTTGTGGACAAAACAAGACATTTGAAGATGTCATCTTGTGGTTTGAGAAACACTGATTGACATTTTTCAACATTTTATTGACCAAACAACGAATCGATTAATCGTTTACATAATCGACAGATGAATCAATGATGATAATAATTTTTAGTCGCCCTATCCCACACTGACACAACACTAACGCTGCAACCTCAACAATAAGCCACTCTGCTTTTATAGCTCACCTGCTTGGCGTGCAGATCTGCCCTGGAGGGGGTGTTGGGGCTGGAAGCGGGGGTGACGGGGGCGCTGCGACTGCCCCCGGGCAACAGCGCGCGCATGGACACCAGCCACTTCATGATGTCACTGTGACCCCAGAAAACTAGTCCAGAGGGGTAAAGAGGTCCAGAGGGGTAAACACCAGTCAGGCAGCCTGGAGGTGGATGGAGAGAGGCGCTGCGACGCTGCGTGCTTTTATTTCACCGCCAGCATCACAGAGACCGGCTCATTCTGTCCCACTGATCCCCCCCCCCAACACACACACATCTACACACACACACACACTATACTGTCACATACAGATCCAGCAGGCAAACGTGCACACTCTTACTAGTACATAAGCATTCAAACACACACTAATCCAACACACTTGCGCACACATGCCAACACACCACCTCCCCTCAGCCTGCAGCCCCCACTCCCCTACTGACACACAATCCTACCCCCATCACCGTATCACCATCTGTCACTTTCCCCAGTTCGCCATCATGCTCTCCAGCCACATCACTTTAGCCCCCAGACAGACACACACACACACACACACACACACACACACACACACACACACACACACACACCTCCCGCTGTGTCCCGTTGCCATCAGACACACCAGAGATGGATGTCTGGCATTAGTCCATCATTAGTGCTTCATAAGGAGGCTGAGATGTTCCACAGTATGTGACGGAATGAGTGATGGACAGATGGAGGTGTGGATGGACACACACACACACACACACACACACACACACACACACACACACACACAGCTGGTCAGTGGATGGTTGTTTAGAAGGAGTGAAAAGATGGAGGCTTTGTACACATGTAAACTGACAGGTGCTTCGGTGAAGAAGCCGTTGCACAAATAAAAACACTCATCTCCTGCACAGTCAGCTGTCAACACAGTGGGATTATTACACACAACAAGTCTGGTGTGAGTACAGACAATCATCAGTCATGCGTTCACATTAAAATCCTCCTATCCTAGGGACCAATAACAACCAACGATGTGAGACTAACCTGGAGGGAACAGAGTTAATATGATGAAGGAAGCACGAACGTGCTGAAGGATTAACATGGTCACATGGTCACATGACTGGAGATTTATACATGGGAGGAAAAAATGAATGTATAGGATGATGACCTCTGATGTTGACCTCCTCGATGTCAACATAATGATACAAAGAGAGAGAACTGATTGACGTTTTGATGTTAAATAATCAGTTTTATAATAAGATGCATTTCATCTGTCGTGAAATCACTTCATAATTCAGAATATAGCAGGAAATTATATCCATTTGGATAAAATGGGATGAAATGGGGTCAATTTAAAAGCCCCATACAGTATAAAGATCAATGTCCATGCGTTTTTTGCTCATGAATGTTCTATATAAATGCTGTTAAAGTCCACAGAGAAATACACACAGCCTGTATTTAGCAACTGAGCCTTAAGACCAGTTGTCTGCACTTCTGTAACTTTGTGATGTCACAACAAAGCATCCACTCCTCTCAGCAATGACCTGTTCTCTCTTAAAGCCACAAATATGTCGTCTTATAGATCAACACTTTCAATAAAACACTGCTTGTGTGAGAACATGTGTTCCTCTTCAAGTAAAAGGCTGGCTCATTAAAACGTTTCACAATAATGTCGCTAATAATCAAAGCCTCTAAAATCTAAGTGTTATCCCTTTAATTACTAAATCCAACAGGATGGAGGTCAGCATCCATATACTATAAAAGCGTATGCTGATTTTTGAGGCCTCAGGAGTCACACCAGAGGGGGTGTCGCTCATGACGCTGGGTAATGTGGCTGTAATGTGGCTGCATCAAAGTGACCACAATAACAGCAAAACAATGTTTAGATGTGTAGATATGAAGCACTTAAACATGTAAGTTTATAGCATGAATAGATCTGTTGCCAAGAGGGGCAAGAACAGAAACAGGAATAAAAAGAAAAGAAAAGAAAAGAAAAGAAAAAAGTCTCTGTGGTTTAAGATCTGTTATTACATCTCGTGGGAACAATCAGTCCGATGGAATGCATGTGACTGATAGCTCGGAGTTAACAGTGCACTTATTTAAGTTCTTGTGACTGCGCCTCTATGAAAGCGACAGTGTGATCGCACAAGACGGGGCTCCGTGTTCCTCCAGATCAGAACACAACACATGCTAACAAACGTCACAATGTTGTACATTTAGAAAGAGGATAATCCCCCGCAGAGCTTTACAAGGTCAGTCAGTGTTGCTGTTGGCTGGAAGACACCCTCCAGACGACACACTGAGGGGGGAAGTGTGTGGCTGTGTGCATCCAACTGGGCATGTGTGTTAGTGTGTGTGTCCGGCTGGGCCCGGTGCCCCGGCTGGGGGGGGGCACGGCCATATGTGGAGGCCAGGCGTCCATCTCTGCTGGTGTGAGGATATGGCCCCGAGCTTTGACTTCATTCATCTTTTAATCCCCTGCGTCAGTGTGGCAACACATATGGCAAAGTGAGGGAAACGTTGCATTAGAGGCAGCGCACCGTCGCTCTGAGCTGTCCTTTACACAAAAGCAGGACGAAGGAGAATTATTACGTTAAAGCTGATAGAGAGATGTGAAATGACAAGCGTAGCCTGCTAGTGAAGGATGATGAATCATGACAGAGTATGTGTCTGCATCTCTGTGTGAGGAGAAGAGTGTGTGTGTTCATGTGTCTATCTCCAAACAAGGAACTGTGCCTTTAGGGAGACACAACTCTGTCTAATCTCCTACCGAGAGACGTTTCCAGTAACAAACACTGAATCATGCAAAACATGTTGCTGAGCCAGGGTACAGGCTCATCTGCACTGCACTCTGCCTTTCATGCCTTGATTTGTAATGAAACGTTCCTGTTGCTGTAATGAGTTCAATATTACACTGGGAAGGATACAATTAAACCTCTGATGAAGCTAAAACCCCACCATGTCTCTGACAGGAACGCAGCCGGAGGCAGACAAGAGTATGACAAGTGGTGTGCTTGTTTTGGTGGGCGGCATTATGGGAAATAAAAGTAGTGTCAGTTGCGGTTTGTGAATGAAGATATCACACCATTAAATGGAGAATACAGGCAAACAGAGAGAGCGCACATGTTGCACATCCACACAAGTGGAGATTACAGTAAGTGGAAAGACGATGTGAACTTCTGCATCACTGATTAGGACAGACAAGATACTTAAGGTCCTTAAAGGTCCCATACACTATAAATTGATTATAAATCAATTTGATAGGTTCTATATTAACAAAGTATCAAGGCCTCAGTCCACAGAGAAATACACAGCCTGTATTCAGAAACTGAGTCTTTAGCCAGCTGTCAGGACTTCTGTGACTTGTCACAACAAAGCAGACACAGCTCTCAGCCATGACCGAAGCCCCGCCCACCTGGGCCCATCATCCAATCTGGAAGGATTTGGTTTCTCTCAGTGTTTTAACTGAAATGTGCTATATTTTTATTGGATCATTCAGAAAAACGATAAGCCAACTGAAACTTGATGAAGAGAATGTTTCTGTCGTCATCAGTCCTGAGTATTTGCAGGGTTAAGGCCTTAAAGAAGAACTAAGCAGGATTTCTCCCGTGGCTATGCTACATTTTTTACCTTAATTAAAAAGCTCTGGAGTAATTGTGATAGTTAACTACATGACTTGTGACTTGTTACGAGTGAGAACAGAGGCTCTCTGTCTTCACCTGGCATCTCATGACTGAAAACCAACCTTGCAACATCAGTGTACTGTAGCACCTGGCCTCCGCCCCGGTGTCCCAGCTCTCGTCTCTGCGGCGCCACGACACAAACCTCTCTGTAACATGCAATCTTCTGTTTATGACAGTTAAGACTACACACATATACACATGGTGACATTGTGTACGTTATTCACGTATGGATTGATTTTTTGCAGGCTTCGTTGTAAACAAATGCACGTGGCCGAGAGGAGGGTTAGCAACACAGAGGAAAAGAGACCAGACTTGCATAGTTCCTCTTTAAAGACAAAACCCAGGGTCACAGAAGTCCTCTCCTTACTTGTCCATCTTATTTCTATAATGAAAGGTGATCTCCATGCAGGGGAGTGCATTAACGTGTTCACCAACTCACAACTATATACAGCTGAACACCTATTAAAGGAGTTTAATGAAACCTCAAACCAAAGCTGTGGTGTGTGTGTGGGTGGGGTGGGGTGGGTGTAGGGGTTGGGGCGGTGGAAGCGATTTGTAAAAATGAAGAGACCCCCCCCCGCTCCTGGTGGAAATCATGTCCTTGACAGAGTTGGTGGGAAGAACAGCTCTCCATGGCTGCTGCAATTCAACACTGAAATGAAAGTGGTACTTGGACTTATCTTAAGAGGTGATTGTATAAGGAGCTTTGGCTCATAAAAAGCAGAGCCTGCAGCGAAACTCTGTCGACAACACACTGAAAGCCGCATTTCATCTCGAACAAAAACACTTTATCAGCCGCTACAAAGCCAGACTACAGAGCAGAGCCACAACTTTGTTCCAAACTTATAAACATCAAGCTCCAGTGTAAACCACACTACTGCCACAACAGGGGGTGAGGAGGAGAATGGAGGGGGAAGGATGCTGAGGTAAGGCCACAAAGACTCGCACAAACAACTAAATGGGATACAAAACTGATCTCTTGATGTTTTGTTTCAATAATGTCATGCCAATAAAGTACAGCAAATTTAATAGAAATTGAGAGAGAGGGCCGCAGAGGGAGAGGAGGCGGAGTAAGGACCACTGGAACTCCTCCACATTCCTGGCTGCTCCCACATCCCTCCCACGTCTTCAGCTCCGCTCCGTGCTGAAATGCCCCAGTGAAGACAACCACTTTCATCCGGCTCCAAGTGGCCCAGGAGAAAATCAGGAGTGCTGTAAACGTCTCGGTGTGAGAGAGGCTTTAAAAGCAGCTCCCTGAAGATGGAGAGAGGCTTTTCCAAAGCAGGTGGCACAGCGCTCCCAGCCCCGCCCACCCTCAGTCACAGCCCTGCTGCACAAGCTCCACTGATGCTTAATTAATGAAAGGTAATACAAAACTGTGCAGATTGAAAACAGAGTTTGTATTGATCATTTTTATACTATTGTGAGTAAAAGTCATTTAATAGCACAATTAAGAGTGTGAATTATACAATGGCAAACAGAGGGTAACTTTTTTTTGTTCTCTCTCAGTACAAAGCAGACAAAGGCTTCAGTCAACTGAGGTGTTACAGTCTTTGTAGTATCTAACTAGTTTAACTTTTTTCAGGAGGATTCCTTTCCAACACTGTCTGCATTTTAATATCATTCATTTACCTAACAGGTAAAACGCAAATGTGAATAAGCTAATATCAAAGATGTTAAAGACAACCAAACCACCAACATTAGATCCCATGTTAAAGAGGAACTATGCAAGTCTGGTCTCTTTTCCGCTGTTTTGCTAACCCTCCTCTCAGCCATGTGCATTTGTTTACAACGAAGCCGGCGAAAAATCAATCCATGGAGCGGTGGATAACGATATATATCATATACGGTGTTACGGCGTGTATATTTGTGTTGTTTTAACTGTCACAAACAAAAGATTGCTAGTTATGGAGCGCGTCGCACGTTTGTGTCGTGGCGCTGCAGAGACGAGAGCTGGGACACCGGGGCGGCGACCAAGTAACTACACTGATGCTCCAAGGTTGGTTTTCAGCCATGAGCCATGAGCCAGGTGAAGGCAGAGAGCCTCTGTTCTCACTCGTAACAAGTCACAAGTCATGTAGTTAACTATCACAATTAGTCTGGAGTTTTTTAATTAAAATAAAAATGTAGCATAGCTGGGAGAAATCAGGCTTAGTTCCTCTTTAAGTTTTCTGTTGCATACTGAACAATCATCCCCAAAATTCAACTTTGGCAACATCCCACTGCAGAAATGAACTGGGGACATTGAGGACAACCCCTTCCTCCCCCCAACTGAATGAATGTCCCTTTAACTGCAGACTGCAGCCATCAGTACCTGTCAGGCTGTGGTGCAGCCACACTGCTGCACCAGGCAGCTGAAAAGAAGCAGTGAGAACAAAGTCAGGAAATCCCAGAGGCTGCTGGGATATGGAGAACTGTTCCTTGGCTCTGATGCTCAGTTTCCCTTCTTGTGAGGTCTCGGCGCTTGTTGTCTTGTTGTCTCTTTGTTGCGGCTGCTGTGACTGACACTGTAATCTGCTTTGGCCACGCTGGTCGTGCTGGTATGATGCATACCTTAACATTTAGACTTTTGATTCAGACTGAGCCAAAGAAAAAGAAAAAAGAAAAGTTGGACAAAGGTGAAGTAAGTAAGTTTGGACATGGTTGTGTGCTGTTTTTGCGTCTCGCTCCTGCAGAGCTAATAAAAAAACAAAAAAACAATCATGTCACCTGGAGTAAAATGCTACGGGTCATATCTCCCACATGCTCCAACAAACACGCCTACTGTATATTTACGACCCAGCAGAGTGATAAACAACCCTGAGCTTCCCATGCAGCGTGACTGGCTGCGAGCGAGCCAGTGCAGGTGGGAGTAATTGGAGGATGACATAGAGCAGGGTCAGGAGAGGAAACTGTTGTACTGCACATACTGTAAATACTGATACGCTAAAGCTGAAAGCGCCTTATTAAAAAAACAAGTTGTGACCTTGATGAGACGACTTCATTTGGAGTGAGGACTGGTGCTGCTGCAGCACAGTGCAGCTTGGCTGGAGTTCTGGACCGCTCCTCTTATCCTGTGCCAAAGGATCCGGGGGCCAGCGGGGACTTGAGACGCTTTTTTTTTTCTCCCAGCAACAGCTTTTTTGGAAAGAGGCAGATGTAAACAATTACAGAGCAAAACGCTCATGACAGGGAGGAAACAGAGGGGGATTAGCTGAGTTTCATCTCCAAAGTTTTGGCATTAATTGACATGTGTGCAAAAGCAGAGATGTTTTTTTTTCTCAATAAGAGGCCAAGGACCCTCTGCATTTCCCCTTTTCTGCCTTGTAGCCCACAGGTTTTGGCTCTGCTTTAGACCCCAGTGAAAACAGTTAGAATCAGTGGTTTCTTTTCACGTGGGGGATTGTGTCAATCAAAGGGGGAAAAAGCTGAGAGCCTCAGCTGAGAATGTCACAGACGCAAAATTTAGCATTTGTGGAAAAACACGGGGGGTTCCAGTTGGACGGCTCAGATGAATGTCCCGACTAGAGCCAACAGTAAACCCTCCTCCTGTCTTTTAAATTGATGAGAAGGATTGGAAACGAGTCCGGTACCGAGGGCGAGAGGTGAGGAGCAGGGAGCGTAAGAAAAGCAACAAAAAAGAGAGAGGAAAGAAGGAAAGGGAATGGGAAGAAATGTGACACAAAAACACATCTAATTTCTGGAAATGTGGATGTGAGATCCAGCTGAGGCGATCGCTCACATAACAGTCATCCACCTTTGGGATGAGAACAAACCTGAAGGTTAGATCAACAGGCAGGCTGCCAGCAGGTTGCCACTTAAACCAGCAAAACAGTGTGGTTGTACAGGGCAGCTCAGTGTAGCTGTGGAACACAAGTACCTGATTTATACATACTTGGTCAACATTCCCTGAATACACATAAGTAAAAAAAAAAAAAGCTGATTTCTTTCATCTCCTTAAGTGGTTGCTGAGCACAACACACTCCCAGAATAGATGTTGGGTAATGACTCCCCACGCTGCCTGAATAATTTATCCCTACTTTTCCCTCGAATCAGGCTGGGAAGTTTCTGCCAAAAATAAAGTCTCTAGTAAACAGCAGCTCTTTCATATGTGTGTGTTTAAAGAGAGAGACAGAAGTGGGCATTACAGGGTAGAAATGCTGCCTGGCATGTTGGCAGCCCAGTGTCTGCTTTATGACACGACAGGAGGAGGGAGGTCACGCGGTGCATCGGTGGACGAGCGGTGCTGCTGCGTGCGCCCTGCAGCCCGGGTGTGTGTTGGCAGGCCGTTCAATGATGGAGGCATCTCACAATTATCTGCATTCACAAAAGACGCACACAGAAGAGAAGACGAGCGCGCCGAGCTGGGAAGCTGCACAAAGCTACGAGTGGAGCTGCAGGCGGCTGGGTGAGTGGCAACAGAAAGAGATGTTGTGTCAAAACAGAAGGTGAGGAACAACACTGCTTAATTGTCCCTGTGCCAGCTGGACCGGCGCCGCACGTCTTCTCAACGCCCGCTGATGTTTTCGACAGCAAATCTCGCCTCGATTGTGGAGGTGGCATCTGGTCCAACAGGTCTACCCTCTGGTCGCATTGCAGAAATAAAACACAAAACAAAAAGAGCCTGTCACAACATACAAACACTAGACTGCTTCCTCTGTGGCTGAAACATGATCAGAGTGGGAAACCAACTGAGTTTCAGGTTCAGGAGTTCAGATTCATTATCTGTTGTCGGCGGCTGATGGAATGAGCTGTGTCGACTGAAGATGCTTGTCTCTGTTGCTCAGCACTTATTTCCGTTTATGAATAATTTTATTATCAATTTTTATGGAAATCTGGGCATCTAATTGTGTTTCATCCTAAATTTGTGAATAGGAATTTGTGTTCTTATATTATCACAAATGTTTCACAAAAGTTTTCAAACCAGAGAAACCTGTGATTTGAATCATGGTAGCTTTTCATTTGGTGGCCGGTCAGTGACATCATCTCCTCTATGAGAATGTGTCAAGAGAAGAAGTTCGAGGTCACATTTTTAATACTCACTTTTGACACCTTAGTGGTTTTCAGCAGTTTTAGTGGTTGGAGTCTGGATCCAAAGTAATCAGAAAAACCACAGAGTTTTCCCTTAGTACTGCTGAGACACACATTATAACGTGAAACTGCATTATTGCGTTTTTTTCGGTATTAATGCCGTCTGTTTGTTGAGGGAAAGAACTCTGCAGACCAGTTAATAAAAACACATATTTCCCCCCAACACTGCATCTAATCTGCAGAGTCTCTCTGCCCCTGGTAAAAACCTCCTGACCCACTGACACTGAAGGAATCCAAAACAGGGAGAAGCAGATGGCAACAATTCCCATGATCCCACACTACTTCACAATGTCACCTGATGTTATCTTTTATTACCGTTATCAAATTTCAATCAATTTCCTTTAGAACATTTCAACTGAATTCTGGTCAAACTGGTTTCCAGGTGGCCTCTGTATTCTGTGAAGGCTCTGCATGTGAGGAACATCCAGCCTCACCCTCCCATGCATCGCAGCCTAATTAATCATCCATCAGCCTGACAATTCAATTATTGTTCAGCTCATCCCTTCTCCTGCCTGTTTGTTCCTATGTCATGCCTGAGTGGCTGTTGTTGTTGCTCCTTTCAACGCTGCTCTGTCGGAAAACCTTCAGTTTATTTTTGCTTGTGAGAAAATGAGCAAATACCTGCACATCAATTCAGCTCTCACTCTGATGGGTTGGGGGAATACGATCCTATGATTGTGATGCGGCTGAGAAGAAAAACGTCAGATAACAAGGAAATGTTTTGCACCATCAGAACAAAAAATACAAATATGAGACTAACCACTGCATCAGGATGTTAAAGAGACAACTGTCAGAAAAGTTAGCCTCTAACCGATGAGTGAAACATGAACTGTTGGAGGGCAGAGGGAGGTAAACAGAAACAGAAGAGTCCTCCTCTGCCAGTTTCCAACAGTGGGAAAGAAGCGTGAATGTTGCTTATTATCACAGTCCATTTTGATACTTTTAAAAATGCAAACAAAGAGAATTTTCTCAGCCTGAATTATTCCCTTCGTTCTATTTGAACAACTCCTGGGGCCAAACACTGAAGGAATTCAAACTGTTCCAATCTGAAGACCAAGGGAAACTCTCACAGGTCTAAAGATGGCAAGAGGAGTGGTTTTCTACAGCCCAAAAGCAAATTACACACCAATACAGCATCATACACAAGTATGTGTGGTTGTGGGTTGACTTCCTGTTATCATCTAAAGCCAATCAGGTGTGTGCAGGAGTGAATGAGTTTTTAAGTGGCTCTGTCCCGGCCCAGCACCCAGCACCCAAAACCTCAGTCTGAGCTCCACACACAGCAGGAATGTGAGTGTATGAGTCTGAGTCTGAGGCGGCCTGCGCATGCTGTTTTGCATGTGACTCTTTGGTACGTCTGTGTGTCTTTTGTGCTTTGTGTGTGTCTTTGTGAGACTTAATCAAGCCATTGTTCCTGGATCCACCATTGAGGTTTTCTACTGTTGATATCACCAGAGCAGCAGAAATATATTATTTTTATTCAAAACATCATTTTTCTGTTTCCCCCGCCGACATGAGGAACAGAATCCTGACCATTGACTTAATTAGAGGGGTGAGCTTTCACTCACGCATCGTGTCTCTGAAATGTTCAGGCAGCTCTGAGCGCCGGGCAGCTGCCAATCGGTAATGAAGAACAAAAGCGGCACATCTGCTGTGGCTTTGGCGAGAGAGCACCAAGACAGCCTCAAAGCAAACTCCAACCTTTTATAGTAACCATAAAAAGACCGCACTCAGCGCTGGGATAGAAAACAAGAAGAAAAAAAATCATAATAATAATCTGGGTAAACAAAATCTGCTGGCTGCACAGAAACACGCTCAGATGGAAAGTCAGCGGTGCTCCGAGGCAACCAAAGGACAACTATCAACGGGCCTAATCCACGGGAACCTAGAACTCATAATTCTTCCAACTGAGGAAACTGGACACCATCATTATATCTGCCGTATCTGCAGTTGTGGGGAGAGGAAAACACGCAAACTAGACAAAAGTCTTGGCGTGTGGAAGATCCAGCATGTCAAACAGACGTCAGGGGATGAGCCAGTCCAAAGAGTTACAGATGGTGAGATATTTTGTCTGAGATGTTGGTTTGGCCTTCACAAGTGTTGGAAGGACGAACCATGATGCTTCCCATACTGTTAAGACGGGGATCAATGCTATCACTGAGGACAGCTTCGTTATGAAGCTGATAGAGCGTGTGTGTTGGAGCTCAACTTTGGCTCGTCGGAGACTAAAGCAATCAGGATCAAATAACTGAGAACAGCCGGAGTCAAACAGTGGGCCGTGTCATCGAGTTGATCTCTGGCTGCTTCAACTGGTTGACAAACTGGTGTCAAGAGGTCGCAGACATGACGAGGACAAACAACCTCCATCAAAACCACTGTGCTAAAGTTACTGAGACCTGTCCAAGTGTGGGAGGAAAGGTATTCATCTGTTGCTGGTGGGGCTTTTTCCGTTTGTATTGCGATAGTATCAAAACCTTGATGCAGAGCTGGAGCACTGAGGTCGAACTCAGACTCTTAGTATCTTCACGGAGCTGCTGCCGAGGCTTCCCAGCTGCGGGCGGGGGCCGCCAGCCTAACGCTGTAGTTTAGGGCTTCTGATTGGAACGCCATTAAAGCACCATTTGCGGGGTCACGTCTGGGAAACATGCGCGCTCCATCCATCACGTCCCAATGAAGACGTTCACAGGAAACACGTGGTCGAGCTGCATTTTTCACTGTCAGCAGTCATCTGCTCACACAGTATGCACTGGCCTACTTCTATAGCCGGGCTTCCATGGCAGTGACAAAACGGCAGCCTGCTTTTTTTGACACCGTCGACAGCGTGGGGGTCAGAGATCAAGATTAGCAACACATGTTGGGCTAGTTAACATTGACTGTCTTGATCAAGGACTGTTAAGTCCTAAAGCACTTAATGTTATTAACAATATGTCCCAGAAATGCATGTTGATGCTTATTGGTATGTGTTGTGACAGATTAGAAATGCAGCACAGTAGCCACACAGATAATGAGAAGATGTTTCTTCACCAGTTACAACTGTGTGTTATGTTCCGTTCTGCAAACATGAAAACAAACAACGGTATAAAAGCAAGACTAATTGGGCTTCATGGGAATTATCAACAGTTGGAACCAATCTATGACCCAACTGGTTGAGAATAACTAGTGTATAAAATACATCAGTGCGTGCCGTAACAAGTAAGTTCTGGCAATCATGTGAGACCAAAGAATTTGCTGCGTC
Source organism: Trachurus japonicus (assembly GCF_045865225.1). Taxonomy (NCBI): domain Eukaryota; kingdom Metazoa; phylum Chordata; class Actinopteri; order Carangiformes; family Carangidae; genus Trachurus; species Trachurus japonicus. Next base: position 19,530,565 of record NC_140929.1, read on the forward strand.
ATATAAAAGTTCGGCCTGAGTAATTTGCCGAACAATCATGTTTGGCAGTTGAAAAAAAAAAGCGCACAGCCTCAGTGGGAAAACTACCACCCCCAAACAGCTCTTCTTGTTAAGACGGGGCACCATGTGAAAGGTTTTGGGGGTTTGGCAGTGCAGCAGGCGAAGCCGAAAGCTGGAAAGCGGAGCTGAGTCCCGGCACGCCGCTGCCTCCATCCTCATGCTGCATTAGGGGAACAACAGGCCCGCGGTAGCAAATCCTATCCCCGAGCGGGAACAGCTCTCCATCCCTCATCCCTGCTTAAAATGGGATACCGCAGTCCTTTCCCTCCCAGAATGACATGCTAATGCTGCACACGGCTGGGCTGTTGTTGTGATCTGGTGTCACTAACTCCAGGTTATGGCACTGCAACCTGTACGATTGGGTTATTCTCTTGTCATCCTACAAGGGCTATAAGGAAACAACAGTGAGGAGTTCCTGAAGGCAGAAATCGACTTTTGAATGAATTCCTCCTCATGGCATGGAGTCAAGGGGAACAGCGGGGTGTCTGTGCTGACCTCTGGTGATGCAGTTCCAAACATATTCAAATGAGAGTCTATTCTTGCTGAACATGTCCTGCATTAGCTGTCATGGTGTCTTGGAAAACATTTATTTAAAGTAAACACATTCTATGACCTTTTACAGGCTATTTTAAGTCTTTATTAAATAGTGGAAAAAGGTAGCGAATGTTGCAAATGGTCCAATTGGCCAGGAGTTGAACCCCTGACATGCTGTTCAGGGCATCTGAGCATACAGTATGTGATTATTATGGGCCCTTTCAGGTCACCCATTCTTTGACCGTCTTTAACTGACCTTTTGATTGGCTGTGAGTTTGGAAATATCTGCTGTGAGAACCGACACCTCTTGGTTTTTGGGTGAATACAAGTTAGTTCATTGTACCGTAACATTACAATTAATTGCAAAAACAAAAGTACCCAATGTGTCTAGCCAAACTTCTAGAGTTCCTGAACTCAACCAAAGCTTTTGGTTGTAAAATGTCCATCTTTACTTTAAACAAACCAGTTTTTATCCTTCCTGTAAGGTATTGGATAGAATCTGACAAAGTCCTGGTGACAGAAAAGTCATCTGTTGGTCAGAGTGACAGTGTGTAAAGTGGCAGGGATTAGGATTGATCAACTTTCATCACCCAATCCATGTCAACAACCTTCAACCACCCTGACAGAGTTCATTTCACAGTCTGATGTCATGGTATTGGGTATATAATGGATGGATGGATGGATCAGTCAGCGTAAGCCAGGAGTAATCACTGACTGTTGTACAGCACACTCTGAGACACATCTATGGATTAGCTGATGACCACAGATCAATTCATTTGATGTCAGTTTCCTTTGCTGATCTAGTGGAGACTTTATCTGAGGCGAGCAGAGAGCACTCGCTGCTGACTGTCTATACATCAAACAGGGTTAAATTTCATTAGCAGGGACAGGGAGTGGATTTCTTTGTAATAGCAGCTGTCAGCCTCCATGCTCTAAATGCTAACTGCTGGGAGGGACCGGCTGCTGGTTACAGATGCACAGACTCTCACATTCAGAGAACTGCCTCTTACCTGAGAGACAGATTACAACTCTCCTCCTCCTCCTCCAGTCTTTTTTCTCTGGTAAACATGTCAATTATTCACTAACTACAATCAGTAGAGTCCCAGGACCAACATTCATCCTGATGTGCTGTGCAGCAGGAAAGGGGAAAAACAAACCTATTATTGATATAGTAATATTTACAGGGAGTATCTGGAGATGTGTGTATTGACACTGGTGATGAGAATCCCTGCTGTGGTTGACATTTTCACCTTCAGATCCCATGTGATAAGTGAAAACAAGCAGCCAGGGAGGTGGACATTCAACACTGTCTTTCTTTTCTTTATTTACCGCTGGTTTGTTTGTTTCACTCAGTCTGCTGCTGTGATGCCCACATCTCATCTCACCGTCTACAATGTCTTGTTTCTCTCATGGTGAGGACTGCAGCAGGAGGAGGAGGAGGATACTGACCCTGAGGTGCCTCCAGAAATGGCCATCTGGGCTTCTTTTATGCCAAACACACACAAACACACACACACTTCCTCAAAAAAAAAAAAACTACTTAACCGACACAGCCAAGCACTACCTCAGCTGCACACAAACAAAGATGGAGAAGCCATCCGGGTCGGGAGCCTAAATGTTTACAGTTCTGCACCGGTCTGACACACAGTGAGGAGCCTCCGTCCGGTTGAAGAAGCATTTACATCAGCCCACTTCCCCTCTGGCTTCTTTCATCAGCGCTTCACAGAGGAGAAGGCCGTCCAGTTCTTATCTGTGGTTTGTTATTCCCTCATTTTGCAGCTGTAGGTCACCGTGGCCATCATCGGCCTCCGTGAAGAGCCATGAAAACGTCAACACAACGCTGACCAGAGCGACTTCCTGTTGGGCAGGTCGCGCAGCAGCAGCAGAGGAAAAGTCTGCCCACAGAAGAAGAATTGGTGTTATTTCTGTTTTGGCTCTCTTTGAATTCAAGAAAGATGTGTTTTCATTGGTCCCTCGGGCTTCTTTAAACCCTCAGCTCAGAAAAAATCCTTTAATTGAACGTCTATAAATTTATACAAGCATGGGAATTATGTTCAAACGCTTGTTGCTCCTCTTGTGAGTGAAAGTGTGCGACTGGCCTATTTTTAAAAACATCATGTCCCTACCTGCAGCCCTCCGAAAGCTCCATAAAAACAATGCTTCTGAGTAATTATGTTAAACAGTGTATTTGGACTAACTAAGCAAAAAGAGCCTTCTCCACCTCATCATTAAATCAATTACCAAAGCCGACTTGGCAGCGACGCCAGACAGCGTGATTAGAAAAAATAAAGACATTTAAGAGGTTATTAAGAGAGTGGGTGGGTGGGTGGGGGAATTAGTGAAGAAAGAATGGAGGATATTCTTTCATTATATTTTCTCATTAGTGTCGTCATTTCTTTTGTTTTCTCTCCACCTCCAAATCAAATGCATGTGTTCAAGTGAGACTAATCTTTTTAGCTGTCAGTGGGATCATTTACAAAGAGCTTCACATCCCCTGAAAACGGAGGAGACTTCAGGAAATCCAGTCCAAGAGTGGAATCTACTGAGCATCATTCACATCAATATTTCACACGCAGATTTTATGTTCAGTTGTCTGATTTTGTGCCATAACGAGGCGGTGTGGGGCAGCAGGCTCAGAGAGACCTTGGTTTTCCTCACCCATCTGAGCTCTGACACATTTGAGCTTCTTACAGCTCATTGTGTTGATTTAATGTTCTAACTCTTTCCTGTTCTGATTTATCCGCTAAACAGCCAGAAACTGTCCAGTGAAGTGAAGCCTTTAGCGACTAAGAAGACAAACACTGAGTAATATAAGCAGTGAAGTGAATATTGGATTTAGCCAGCGTTTTATCCTGTGGCAAGTGAGACTTAAAATGAACAATATGTGTAAGATGTGTAAACGAGCTGCAGCTTGCTAAGACACTGACCACAACAACTAGATAAGAAGATCATGTGTGTGGGGACTCTGCTCTGCTGCCCCCATGTGGGACACCATAACAATAATACTACTTTAACTTCTGAAACACTCAAAGCCAGCCGAGCTCACCAAGATCATATCTGTACTTCTTTTGTCCTGGTCTTGGTTTTGACGATCAAACTCGTTCCACTTCGAGCTGTCAGCGAGTCCCTGCCAGGAGGGGGGCAGCTGAGCATCCAGGATGCTTTAATGGCCGCTGCTCGAAGCGATGCACTTGAAGCGTCATCACCAGCCTCTGTGGTGGGTCTGCTGACACCAAGACGCTCTCTGCTGTCATTTCCTCTGACATTCTCCGTGGCACCGTCATTAGACAGCAACATTACTCAGACCAACGACGGGAGGAGCCTGTGATTCTGCTGTTTGCCTCTGAGCTCAGGAAACTGGCAGATTAGCAGAATCAGGGAGAGAGAAGTGAGAGGGACAACAGAGCTGCAGGTGGACAATCAATGATTTAACAAGTTAACTCATTAAAGCTGGACTGCAAGATGATGGCTATAGATTTCTTTGGAAGATGTTGGTAATTTTTCACAATTTTGAGTTTCAATCAGTTGAAACTAAATTATTCATCTCCTTCTGGCATCGCAGTGTTTTTGATTTTCAGGATCCTAATGCAGGTCTGCTGCAGAAAAGGTACAGTACGTCTGTGCAGGGAATGGTTGTGTGTAAAATAAATCCTTGGCACATCAGCACTTAGTGTGATGCTGCCTCCGTCTTAAAGAAAAACAAATCACAGTTAAAGGGTTCTGGTTGCAAACACACAACTGTATACACACAACATTTAGAGAATAAGCCGGCGTTCGACAGGCGTCTGCTCTCAGACAGGCAGATGGTAAACAAGTACACATAGTCAAAATGGAAAACAAATTTACCAGTAAATAAAGATATGCAACTTTTCTTGTCCCTGACACACACACACACACACACACACACACACACACACACACACACACACACACACACACACACACTGCAGTCTCAGGCTGTTTAACATTCAGGGCTGAACCAGTTGTTTGCAGCAAGTCTACTGTAAGAGAGCCAGGGCCAGGCTTCCACACGCTTCCAGAGCAACAATGCTTTATCTGCCTGGAGGGGGTAAAGCCTGCAGCTGCCCCAGGGCCTCTGGCATTATGTCATAAGTTGGCATCAAGGTCCAAATGCCTATTTATCAATAGCCAAGGCCTTTTGAACAGATCCCGTCTGGACCTGGGAATCACCCAGCGCTCGGAGAGAAGCAAGAATAATATGTGCTGAGTGGTGCTTGGCCCTGCAGCCTGGGCTTCATAAAAAGAGAAAAGCCTGTCCAATTTTCTTTTAAGCATATTCTCCCTCACTCTTAGCGATGCTGAAAGAAATGGCTGCTGGGAGATGTACTTATTTTCAGTATTCAGAGTCAGTATGGGATGAGGAACAGGGCAACGGGGACAAGGGAAGTGAAGCGAAACAAGTACAACTCAATTTGACTAACTGAATGTGTCCACAGTAGGAGACGTTGATATAATAACAGCGACAAGTTCCAATGAATCATGACGCCTGTAACGCTCGTGTTCACTGAGTAGATTCAGTCAGGCTTCGGAGCTTTAGCCCAGAAACAGCTGACAACAACACTGGGAGCTCCATCAATCACCTCTTTCATGTTACTGGATGTGGACGTCTTATTAAAACCAGGACTAGTTAAAAACCTGCTCTCTGTGTAGATGTGTGTGGGCGACAGGCCTGCATGATAACAGCTAAATGTCCAGTGTGCGATGACATTGTTCAATATTGCGATGACGATATGATCTCATTGCATTTCAGGCAGCCTTTGTGATGTTTTTATCGTGAATGTTGACGTTGCGATGACGATGTACGATAAATCGTGCAGCCCTAATGGGCGATATAAGAAACTGAGAACTTGTTTAAAATGTTGGGAAGCCACTAAAACAACCACTTTCACCAAATTCTAACCTGAGCTGTAAACTTGTGAGGACCAACGTGTCTTCACTCTGAGGTCGTAGAGTCAGACTGGTCCTCACAAAGACACAAGACAGAAGAAAGACACATCCAGAGTCATGTGCATTACTTATCATTTGTGGGGAGTTTTGTCCTAATTGCTTCATGAAGCTTTGAGATTTTTTTGACATCACACTGACCTTGACCTTTGACCTTTGACCTGAAGCCAACAAAGTCTGATCAGTCTTTGAACTCAGCTGAATGTCTGAGCCAGATTTAATGAGGTTGTGTTGAGGAGTTACTGTGATATCATGTCCACAACAACGAGACTGACAACCTGAAAACAATATGCCTCAGCTCCGTCTGTCGCACACACACACAGGCATAATAAAACTTCTCTCTCTCTCACACACACACACACACAGGACCTGACCTACATACTCCAGCGGCTGCTCTCTGTTCTTCATGGCCAGCAGCAAACTGTGCAGCTCCAGGTCACCTCACATTGCAGCAGTCTGACTCGTCTCATTCACAAAAATGATCATCACGCTCAACCTGAAACATGAATCACTGCACCTGTCAGACACGACGCTCAGCTGGAACACAGCTGGACCGGCTGACAGCACCTCCCACAACACGTGTCCTCAGATGAAGTCTGAGGACGAGACTTCACTGTTTAACTAGAGCAGCTATGAGCAGAGAGAGGAGTACTGCTGTTTGATCACATGAATCAAACTGTTAGCTTTTCTCTGCAGCTTCTACAAATCAGAATGGAAAGTCCTTCAAAGAGCCAAATGACCAAACAGTACACTCTTTGTACTCTCTTCTTTATCTCATGTTGGTTCTGACATACGTAGCTCCTCAGCTGAACCTTCAAACTGACTGACTAACAGGCAGTATTAGCTCAGGGCTCTTGGGACCACTTTCTTCTGATTGAAGATCAATGACTGGAAACAACTCAAATCCACGTGAACACATCCAGCTGGAATGTAATGGAATATGGGAGTGGACGCTACAAACATGCACAGAAACAAACATCACAGCAGGATATCTCACCCCTCCCATCAGCAAAGTGACGGTGGCCTCCGAGGACAAAAAACTTGTTTACCATGACTGGGACGACTGGGAGTATTTCATTTTACACACTGGAACTTATGACAGTGAAAATGTCTATGTGTCCATGTTTAACAGTAGCAAGATGGTAAAGGTCCCAGTAGAGGATGTGCTGTCAGAAGACAGAGCTATTGTTGCTGGTGTCACCAACCTTCAGTTATTTGTATGTTGGAATGTATTAACATTATTATTACTACATTAATGCCAGACTCTGTGGCTGTAGCCGAGTGGAAGACCACATGAAGAAATGTGTGACAAGCTGAAATCAGCTCATTATGGAGGTTTTGTTTTTATTAACAGAGTAGTTTTTTGTTTTCTGTGGGAATGAAACAGAAAAGACAAACATTCAATGACTGAGAATATTCTTAAATCATGCCACTTGTTCCTGTCAGCTTCACTTTGCTTGAGTTCTATCAGTGTCAGGAAAACGAGAGCACGAGCCCCACTCGGTCTTTCATTATTCAGTCTACAAAGTGCAGAGCAGACAGTTTCATCTCCAACATTCACCTGTAGCTGTTTGATTTAAAGTATGGTCCCCTCCGTCTCTCTGACCTCAGCTTCTCCTCCGTCTTGTCTTTTAAACGTGGCTGTGGAACTCCAGCCAGGATCTGTGTCACATGTTCACCAAATGGAGGAGGAGGACGTCTGCAACTCATTCACATCTTGACCCACATTTCACTAAACTTTGATATGTCTCCATATTTTTTCACTGATGATATCAGATCAAGTTTTTTCTTACAGTTTTGAATAACAGTGAAACTGGTTCTGTCGAGGGATTTTATCCTTAAACCTCCGACAGCTGTTTTTCAAAGGGTACAGATGCTGTTCCTATTGAAATATACAGTAGTTGCCACTGTATTAAAACATGTATGGATGCAAGTCATGGATATCTGTGTGCATTTTGGTGCATGACAGAAGCCGGATGAATGATGACCTGCAAAATGAAAACTGAAAAGGGCTTTTTGTACCTCTGTGTTGAGCGTTTAATGGCTGTGGGACAAACAATTAAATCCTTTAAAATCCATCTAAAGGAAAACAACAGAAGAAAGTGACAGCACTCTGGGCCCTAATCCTGCTGCTGCTGCTGAAATCACAGCCTCTGTCTAACACTAATCCCTCTGATCTGCAGACACAACGTGTGACTGTCTCCCACCCAGACTGACCACAGCCCCCTCTACAGCCCCCTCTACAGCCCCCTCTACATCCCCCTCTACAGCCCCCTCTACAGTCCCCTCTACATCCCCCTCTACATCCACCTCTACAGCCCCCTCTACAGCCCCCTCTACATCCCCCTCTACAGCCCCCTCTACAGTCCCCTCTACATCCCCCTCTACATCCCCCTCTACATCCCCCTCTACATCCACCTCTACAGCCCCCTCTACAGCCCCCTCTACATCCCCCTCTACAGCCACCTCTACAGCCCCCTCTACATCCACCTCTACAGCCCCCTCTACAGCCACCTCTACAGCCCCCCCTCTACATCCCCCTCTACAGCCCCCTCTACATCCATCTCTACAGCCACCTCTACAGCCCCCTCTACATCCCCCTCTACAGCCCCCTCTACAGCCACCTCTACATCCCCCTCTACATCCCCCTCTACAGCCACCTCTACAGCCCCCTCTACATCCACCTCTACATCCCCCTCTACAGCCCCCTCTACATCCCCCTCTACCTCCTCCTCTACAGCCTCTACAGCCCCCTCTACATCCCCCTCTACATCCACCTCTACATCCCCCTCTACATCCCCCTCTACAGCCCCCTCTACAGCCCCCTCTACATCCCCCTCTACAGCCCCCTCTACAGCCCCCTCTACAGCCCCTCTACATCCCCTCTACAGCCCCTCTACAGTCCCCTCTACACCCCCTCTACAGCCCCCTCTACATCCACCTCTACAGCCCCCTCTACATCCCCCTCTACAGCCCCCTCTACATCCACCTCTACAGCCCCCTCTACAGCCCCTCTACAGCCCCCCTCTACAGCCCCCTCTACATCCACCTCTACAGCCCCCTCTACATCCCCCTCTACAGCCCCCTCTACATCCCCCTCTACATCCCCCTCTACAGCCCCCTCTACAGCCCCCTCTACATCCACCTCTACAGCCCCCTCTACATCCCCCTCTACAGCCCCCTCTACATCCCCCTCTACATCCCCCTCTACAGCCCCCTCTACAGCCCCCTCTACATCCCCCTCTACATCCACCTCTACAGCCCCCTCTACATCCCCCTCTACAGCCCCCACTACATCCACCTCTACATCCACCTCTACAGCCCCCTCTACATCCCCCTCTACATCCCCCTCTACAGCCACCTCTACAGCCCCCTCTACAGCCCCCTCTACATCCACCTCTACAGCCCCCTCTACATCCACCTCTACATCCACCTCTACAGCCCCCTCTACAGCCCCCTCTACATCCCCCTCTACATCCCCCTCTACAGCCCCCTCTACATCCACCTCTACATCCACCTCTACAGCCCCCTCTACATCCCCCTCTACATCCCCCTCTACAGCCACCTCTACAGCCCCCTCTACAGCCCCCTCTACATCCCCCTCTACAGCCCCCTCTACATCCACCTCTACATCCACCTCTACAGCCCCCTCTACAGCCCCCTCTACATCCCCCTCTACATCCACCTCTACATCCCCCTCTACATCCCCCTCTACATCCACCTCTACATCCACCTCTACAGCCCCCTCTACATCCACCTCTACATCCCCCTCTACATCCCCCTCTACAGCCACCTCTACATCCACCTCTACAGCCCCCTCTACATCCACCTCTACATCCCCCTCTACAGCCCCCTCTACAGCCCCCTCTACATCCACCTCTACAGCCCCCTCTACATCCACCTCTACAGCCCCCTCTACAGCCCCCTCTACAGCCCCCTCTACAGCCCCCTCTACATCCCCCTCTACATCCACCTCTACAGCCCCCTCTACATCCACCTCTACAGCCCCCTCTACAGCCCCCTCTACAGCCCCCTCTACAGCCCCCTCTACATCCCCCTCTACATCCCCCTCTACAGCCCCCTCTACATCCCCCTCTACATCCCCCTCTACAGCCCCCTCTACATCCACCTCTACATCCCCCTCTACATCCCCTCTACAGCCCCCTCTACATCCACCTCTACAGCCCCCTCTACAGCCCCCTCTACATCCCCCTCTACAGTCCCCTCTACACCCCCCTCTACATCCACCTCTACAGCCCCCTCTACAGCCCCCTCTACAGCCCCCTCTACAGTCCCCTCTACATCCCCCTCTACATCCACCTCTACAGCCCCCTCTACAGCCCCCTCTACAGCCCCCTCTACAGCCCCCTCTACATCCACCTCTACATCCCCCTCTACATTCCCCTCTACAGCCCCCTCTACAGCCCCCTCTACAGCCCCCTCTACATCCACCTCTACAGCCCACTCTACATCCCCTCTACAGCCCCCTCTACATCCACCTCTACATCCCCCTCTACATTCCCTCTACAGCCCCCTCTACATCCCCCTCTACATCCCCCTCTACATCCACCTCTACAGCCCCCTCTACAGCCCCCTCTACATCCACCTCTACAGCCCCCTCTACAGCCCCCTCTACATCCACCTCTACATCCCCCTCTACATCCCCCTCTACAGCCCCCTCTACAGCCCCCTCTACAGCCCCCTCTACATCCACCTCTACATCCCCCTCTACAGCCCCCTCTACATCCCCCTCTACAGCCACCTCTACATCCACCTCTACAGCCCCCTCTACATCCCCCTCTACAGCCCCCTCTACAGCCACCTCTACAGCCCCCTCTACAGCCCCCTCTACATCCCCCTCTACATCCACCTCTACAGCCCCCTCTACAGCCCCCTCTACATCCACCTCTACATCCCCCTCTACATCCACCTCTACAGCCCCCTCTACAGCCCTCTCTACATCCACCTCTACATCCCCCTCTACAGCCCCCTCTACATCCACCTCTACAGCCCCCTCTACAGCCCCCTCTACATCCACCTCTACAGCCCCCTCTACAGCCCCCTCTACAGCCCCCTCTACATCCCCCTCTACAGCCCCCTCTACAGCCCCCTCTACATCCCCTCTACATCCTCTCCCTACATCCCCTCTACATCCACCTCTACAGCCCCCTCTACAGCCCCCTCTACATCCCCCTCTACATCCACCTCTACATCCCCCTCTACAGCCCCCTCTACAGCCCCCTCTACAGCCCCCTCTACATCCCCCTCTACAGCCCCCTCTACATCCACCTCTACAGCCCCCTCTACATCCCCCCTCTACAGCCACCTCTACAGCCCCTCTACAGCCCGCTCTACATCCACCTCTACATTCCCCTCTACAGCCCCTCTTCATCCCCTCTACAGCCCCTCTTCATCCCCTCTACAGCCCCGCTTCAGCCCCTCTACAGCCCCCTCTACATCCACCTCTACAGCCCCCTCTACAGCCCCCTCTACAGCCCCCTCTACATCCCCCTCTACAGCCCCCTCTACAGCCCCCTCTACAGTCCCCTCTACATCCCCCTCTACATCCCCCTCTACATCCCCCTCTACAGCCCCCTCTACATCCACCTCTACAGCCCCCTCTACAGCCCCCTCTACATCCCCCTCTACATCCACCTCTACATCCCCCTCTACAGCCCCCTCTACATCCACCTCTACATCCACCTCTACATCCACCTCTACAGCCCCCTCTACATCCCCCTCTACAGCCCCCTCTACAGCCACCTCTACAGCCCCCTCTACAGCCCCCTCTACAGCCCCCTCTACAGTCCCCTCTACATCCCCCTCTACATCCCCCTCTACATCCCCCTCTACATCCACCTCTACAGCCCCCTCTACAGTCCCCTCTACATCCCCCTCTACAGCCCCCTCTACATCCACCTCTACAGCCCCCTCTACATCCCCCTCTACAGCCCCCTCTACAGCCCCCTCTACAGCCCGCTCTACATCCACCTCTACAGCCCCCTCTACATCCACCTCTACATTCCCCTCTACAGCCACCTCTACATCCCCCTCTACAGCCCCCTCTACATCCCCCTCTACAGCCCCCTCTACAGTCCCCTCTACATCCCCCTCTACAGCCCCCTCTACAGCCCCCTCTACATCCCCCTCTACAGCCCCCTCTACAGCCCCCTCTACATCCATCTCTACAGCCCCCTCTACAGCCCCCTCTACATCCCTCTCTACAGCCCCCTCTACAGCCACCTCTACAGCCCCCTCTACATCCCCCTCTACATCCACCTCTACATCCCCCTCTACATCCCCCTCTACAGCCCCCTCTACAGTCCCCTCTACAGCCCCCTCTACAGCCCCCTCTACATCCATCTCTACATCCACCTCTACAGCCCCCTCTACATCCCTCTCTACAGCCACCTCTACAGCCACCTCTACAGCCCCCTCTACATCCCCCTCTACATCCCTCTCTACAGCCCCCTCTACAGCCCCCTCTACATCCACCTCTACAGCCCCCTCTACATCCACCTCTACAGCCCCCTCTACAGTCCCCTCTACATCCCCCTCTACAGCCCCCTCTACATCCCCCTCTACAGCCCCCTCTACATCCCCCTCTACAGCCCCCTCTACATCCACCTCTACAGCCCCCTCTACAGCCCCCTCTACAGCCCCCTCTACAGCCCCCTCTACATCCACCTCTACAGCCCCTCTACATCCCCCTCTACAGCCCCCTCTACATCCACCTCTACAGCCCCCTCTACATCCCCCTCTACAGCCCCCTCTACAGCCCCCTCTACATCCACCTCTACAGCCCCCTCTACATCCCCCTCTACAGCCCCCTCTACAGCCCCCTCTACAGCCCGCTCTACATCCACCTCTACAGCCCCCTCTACATCCACCTCTACATTCCCCTCTACATCCCCCTCTACATCCACCTCTACAGCCCCCTCTACATCCCCCTCTACATCCCCCTCTACAGCCCCCTCTACATCCACCTCTACATCCCCCTCTACATCCACCTCTACAGCCCCCTCTACATCCACCTCTACAGCCCCCTCTACATCCCCCTCTACAGCCCCCTCTACATCCCCCTCTACAGCCCCCTCTACAGCCCCCTCTACATCCACCTCTACATCCCCCTCTACATCCCCCTCTACAGCCCCCTCTACATCCCCCTCTACATCCACCTCTACAGCCCCCTCTACATCCACCTCTACAGCCCCCTCTACAGCCCCCTCTACAGCCCCCTCTACAGCCCCCTCTACAGCCCCCTCTACATCCCCCTCTACATCCACCGCTACAGCCCCCTCTACATCCACCTCTACAGCCCCCTCTACAGCCCCCTCTACAGCCCCCTCTACAGCCCCCTCTACATCCCCCTCTACATCCCCCTCTACATCCCCCTCTACAGCCCCCTCTACAGCCCCCTCTACATCCCCCTCTACAGCCCCCTCTACATCCACCTCTACATCCCCCTCTACAGTCCCCTCTACAGCCCCCTCTACAGCCCCCTCTACAGCCCCCTCTACATCCCCCTCTACATCCACCTCTACAGCCCCCTCTACAGCCCCCTCTACATCCACCTCTACAGCCCCCTCTACATCCCTCCACCTCTACAGCCCCCTCTACATCCCCCTCTACATCCACCTCTACAGCCCCCTCTACAGCCCCCTCTACATCCCCCTCTACAGCCCCCTCTACATCCACCTCTACATCCCCCTCTACATTCCCCTCTACAGCCCCCTCTACATCCCCCTCTACATCCCCCTCTACAGCCCCCTCTACATCCCCCTCTACATCCCCCTCTACAGCCCCCTCTACAGCCCCCTCTACATCCACCTCTACAGCCCCCTCTACAGCCCCCTCTACATCCCCCTCTACAGCCCCCTCTACATCCACCTCTACAGCCCCCTCTACATCCACCTCTACAGCCCCCTCTACAGCCCCCTCTACATCCACCTCTACATCCCCCTCTACAGCCCCCTCTACAGCCCCCTCTACATCCCCCTCTACAGCCACCTCTACATCCCCCTCTACAGCCCCCTCTACAGCCCCCTCTACAGCCCCCTCTACAGCCACCTCTATAGCCCCCTCTACAGCCCCCTCTACATCCCCCTCTACATCCACCTCTACAGCCCCCTCTACATCCCCCTCTACAGCCCCCTCTACAGCCCCCTCTACATCCCCCTCTACATCCCCCTCTACATCCACCTCTACAGCCCCCTCTACAGCCCCCTCTACATCCACCTCTACAGCCCCCTCTACAGCCCCCTCTACATCCACCTCTACAGCCCCCTCTACAGCCCCCTCTATCCCCCTCTACAGCCCCCTCTACAGCCCCCTCTACATCCACCTCTACAGCCCCCTCTACAGCCCCCTCTACATCCACCTCTACATCCACCTCTACAGCCCTCTCTACATCCACCTCTACAGCCCCCTCTACATCCACCTCTACAGCCCCCTCTACATCCACCTCTACATCCCCTCTACAGCCCCCTCTACATCCCCCTCTACAGCCCCCTCTACAGCCCCCTCTACATCCACCTCTACAGCCCCCTCTACAGCCCCCTCTACATCCACCTCTACAGCCCCCTCTACAGCCCCCTCTACATCCCCCTCTACAGCCACCTCTACAGCCCCCTCTACAGCCCCCTCTACAGCCCCCTCTACAGCCACCTCTACAGCCCCCTCTACAGCCCCCTCTACATCCACCTCTACAGCCCCCTCTACAGCCCCCTCTACATCCCCCTCTACATCCACCTCTACATCCACCTCTACATCCACCTCTACAGCCCCCTCTACAGCCCCCTCTACATCCACCTCTACAGCCCCCTCTACAGCCCCCTCTACATCCACCTCTACAGCCCCCTCTACATCCACCTCTACAGCCCCCTCTACATCCCCCTCTACATCCCCCTCTACATCCACCTCTACATCCACCTCTACAGCCCCCTCTACAGCCCCCTCTACATCCACCTCTACAGCCCCCTCTACAGCCCCCTCTACATCCACCTCTACAGCCCCCTCTACAGTCCCCTCTACAGCCCCCTCTATCCCCTCTACAGCCCCCTCTACAGCCCCCTCTACATCCACCTCTACAGCCCCCTCTACAGCCCCCTCTACATCCACCTCTACAGCCCCCTCTACAGCCCCCTCTACATCCCCCTCTACAGCCACCTCTACAGCCCCTATACAGCCCCTATACAGCCCCTATACAGCCCCTATACAGCCCCTATACAGCCCCCTCTACATCCCCCTCTACAGCCCCCTCTACAGCCCCCTCTACATCCACCTCTACATCCCCCTCTACATCCACCTCTACATCCACCTCTACAGCCCCCTCTACATCCCCCTCTACATCCCCCTCTACATCCCCCTCTACATCCACCTCTACATCCCCCTCTACAGCCCCCTCTACAGCCACCTCTACAGCCCCCTCTACATCCCCCTCTACATCCCCCTCTACATCCCCCTCTACATTCCCCTCTACAGCCCCCTCTACATCCCCCTCTACAGCCACCTCTACAGCCCCCTCTACATCCCCCTCTACAGCCCCCTCTACATCCCCCTCTACAGTCCCCTCTACATCCCCCTCTACAGCCCCCTCTACAGCCCCTCTACAGCCCCCTCTACATCCCCCTCTACAGCCCCCTCTACATCCCCCTCTACAGCCCCCTCTACAGTCCCCTCTACATCCCCCTCTACAGCCCCCTCTACAGCCCCCTCTACAGCCCCCTCTACATCCCCCTCTACAGCCCCCTCTACAGTCCCCTCTACATCCCCCTCTACAGCCCCCTCTACATCCCCCTCTACAGCCCCCTCTACATCCACCTCTACAGCCCCCTCTACATCCCCCTCTACAGCCCCCTCTACAGCCCCCTCTACATCCACCTCTACATCCCCCTCTACAGCCCCCTCTACATCCCCCTCTATCCCCCTCTACATCCACCTCTACAGCCCCCTCTACATCCACCTCTACAGCCCCCTCTACATCCCCCTCTACAGCCCCCTCTACAGCCCCCTCTACATCCACCTCTACATCCCCCTCTACAGCCCCCTCTACATCCCCCTCTATCCCCCTCTACATCCCCCTCTACAGCCCCCTCTATCCCCCTCTACAGCCCCCTCTACAGCCCCCTCTACATCCCCCTCTACAGCCCCCTCTACATCCCCCTCTACATCCACCCTCTACATCCACCTCTACATCCCCCTCTACATCCACCTCTACATCCACCTCTACAGCCCCCTCTACATCCCCCTCTACATCCACCTCTACATCCCCCTCTACAGCCCCCTCTACAGCCCCCTCTACATCCCCCTCTACAGCCCCCTCTACAGCCCCCTCTACATCCCCCTCTACAGCCCCCTCTACAGCCCCCTCTACATCCCCCTCTACAGCCACCTCTACATCCCCCTCTACAGCCCCCTCTACAGCCCCCTCTATCCCCCTCTACAGCCCCCTCTACAGCCCCCTCTACAGCCCCCTCTATCCCCCTCTACAGCCCCCTCTACATCCCCCTCTACAGCCCCCTCTACAGCCCCCTCTATCCCCCTCTACAGTCCCCTCTACAGCCCCCCCTACAGTCCCCTCTACAGCCCCCTCTACATCCCCCTCTACATCCCCCTCTACATCCCCCTCTACATCCCCCTCTACAGTCCCCTCTACATCCCCCTCTACAGCCCCCTCTACAGTCCCCTCTACAGCCCCCTCTACATCCACCTCTACAGCCCCCTCTACATCCCCCTCTACATCCCCTCTACATCCCCCTCTACAGCCCCCTCTACAGCCCCCTCTACAGCCCCCTCTACAGCCCCCTCTATCCCCCTCTACAGCCCCCTCTACAGCCCCCTCTACATCCACCTCTACAGCCCCCTCTACAGCCCCCTCTATCCCCCTCTACATCCACCTCTACAGCCCCCTCTACATCCCCCTCTACATCCCCCTCTACATCCCCCTCTACATCCCCCTCTTGTGGTTACATGATGCTTGAGGTCAGGTTGTCAGTGTGCTGCTGGCCTGAGATCAGCCTGTCTGCTCCACACAGTACAACAAATTGTGATTCAAGTCATCTGTGAGCTGTCGGTCATGAAGGTTGCTGAGCGGGCCAGAGGGAGCGACACCGCTGCAGCAGGATTCAGGGTCCGATCCCCGCTACAGCTACAGAACCGTGAGTCATGTCATGTAGTCAGGTTTCTGTGTGTACCAATCGGCTCCTGGACTCATTTAGGTTCATGTTTGGAAAAAAAAAGTTTCATGAAGCAGCAGGAGTTGATTGTTTCATGTTTAAATTAAAGAAAGAACAATCTCCACACAAAAGAAAGGGAATGTAAAAAGAGGAACAACAACCAAAGCAACACGTGCACATGTTTGAGAAAAGCAGCACCAGTAGAAACCATTATAAAAAGATTACAGGGCTTATGGAGCCGTGTCCCTGAGAAACTGGCTTCTGGGCTGCCAGTCGGCTCCGGTTCAGTTTCCTTCTCCACAGCCAGATAGAGAGAGAGCAGAGCGAGAAAAAAAAAGAGGGAAAAGAAATGAGAAAAAGTAGCAGGCAGAAGTGCAGAGGGAAGATATTTGTTCAATGGAGAGGAACGGTCGGGGAAATTAAGTTGAGGCAGGTGAAGAGAAAGTGTCAAAACAGAATTAATGTTGTACCTTCAAGCTTTTAGGTGAGATAATAGAAGATATGAGCAGCAGACTCAAAGTTTCAACTTCAACTTTATACAGACTGAAAAATGTGTCAAGACTGGAGCTGGGATGTTCTACATTTACTAGCTGACGGCTGCTTTTTAATCAGGTATGACTGGTCTCTGTGTTGCTGCAGTTTGGCCATTTAGCAAGATGACACAGCTGAAAACAGCATCACTGTCATTTTATCTATACATCATCATTTACTCATCTGTCTCCATTTGTTTCCAATGTCAAAAAGGTTCAGATCAACTGTTTATAGTGGAGGAAACGAAACAAAAGCATGAGGAGGGGAGGATTCAAGCTGTTACAGCTGATCACATCATATCATAATGCTGATGCTCAGCCTCAAGCCTGGACACAAACTGAACATCACTTCCCTCATTTTCTCAACAGGCTCAATCCAGGATCATCTGGATTAGTCCATGAAAACCATTTCAGAACCATATCAGATCTTATGTTTTCTCCCAGCTTACATTCCCAATACCCATGTGTAACAAGTCTGGGTGAGGAGGAGACAATGCTTCACGTCTCCAGGGTCCCAGCGCCACGCCCACAGGGTCAGGGTCTGGGATGTGGATCGCTGCTCACTGAGAGAGGAGGAAATCTGATAGGGTTAGGATTGTGACCTGTGCCAGGCCTCCACACACACACACACACACACACATGCACACACACACACACACACACACACACACACACATACTGCAAATAGTTATTGAAGGTTTATCTCCCAGGGACTTCATTCTGGCACGCCTGGCTGAATTAGCTTACAGTTCAAGGCTCATCCCATCCCACTGCAGATAATAAAGCTGAATCTCCTCTTTAATTTCCCACCTATCTCTGCTCTTTGTCCCCCCCCCCGCATCTCTCTCTCCTTCTGCCCTTTTTCCAATCCAATTAACTCATTCAAAGTTCAAGCGGTGAATGCTGATAAATGCTGCAGCCAGATCAGATCGGGATCAGAGCTCACACACCTCGGCGGGAGGGGGGGTGGGGGGATGGAGGGGTGACGTGGGACTCGGGGGCGCGTGTGTGTGTGCGCAGCGTAGCTGGTGTGTTATCTCATCAGCCGAAACAGGCTGAACACAGCACCGTGTCTGATTTCAACACAAGGCCGATAGAAATCAGCACACTGGTGGCATGTTGGTCTTCCCCACTCGGGCTGCATGGACTCGCTCCAAATATACACACAGCCACCCACACACACACAGACAGATGCACATGACTGCACACACCTTGAGGTGGCGGCGTGTGACGGACGGGCACCTTGAACCAAAACCTGGATGAGTCAAGACGCACAAACAACTTGTAAAGTGCAATGTTTTTTTTTTTTTTTCTTTTTGTTATTCACCTGAAAACAAATAAAAGTGTCATCGTGACGGAGGCACCTGCCCCTAATTCCACGTTTCACTTCTCTAATACATGTGTTTAGTGGCGCGGCAGATTGACCTCGCCTGGCGGATCCAAAAAGGTAGCAATTACACAGGAAAAAACAGAAGCTAGACCTCCCTTCCAAGACCCTCTGATTAATAGCGTCCGTGTCTGGCGTAGTTCAGCGCCGGCTGAATTTACAACGGCGTAATTGATAGGCGAACTCCTACTGTGAGACAAACATCGAGACAGGATTTCCTCCTGAGCTGCATGCATGAAGATTCCCTGCATGCAAAGGAAGGGAGAGACGTTGTTGTAGAGTACGAGCCAAACCATCTGCTGGTAAGAACCACTGGAAGATTTAGTGAAGATTTGTGAGAGGTGAGTCTCAGGTCCCCCCACCCCCCCCCCACCTTCCTCTGAGATTGGAATACAGATTGGAGGAGAGACAAGTGGAGCGAGTGAGTTTAATAAGGACAATGGCTCCATAGAGTGTGAACAAAGAGCCTTTCACACACCTGAACGTGTGCATTGAGTTGAGATGAGATCATAAATTGGTTGATGGAGAAGAACATGGGTGAGGATTGAAGGGCGAGGGGTCGGGGGGAGGAGATGGGGGGGTCTTATAGGGGCAGTGAAGGAGAGGAAGATGGAGGAAAAAAAAACAGCGAGCAGGGGCTGTGTTTGCCTGGGGGGTTTTGTTGACACCGTGACAGCAGCAGGGTAACGTGTGCGGACAGGAAACACCCCGAGGGTCCGACATGTGTTCCTGCTGAGAACAAGACAGTCAATGTGGAGCGGAGAAAAATGAATGGAGATGTATGATACTATCACCTTGGAATGTCTTAGCCACATGCTACGTGCTAATAGGTTTAAGAAATTAGCGTCCTGCCTGCTGATCTCTGTTTTATGGGTATTTTGATCCTGCGGCCTGCATGGTTTCACTCTTTACTCCTTCAGGTCGTGTACTTGGTTGTTTTCGGATTAAGAAGTTCTCCATTTTCCCTTGGCCCTGCAGCCTGCCGCCGTGGAGTATGAGTGGTAAATTGTGGTCACCCACTTATGGACACTTAAGGGGACGGTCAGTTCTTCCAAACACGAGCTTGCACGCAAATTACAGCTAATGCTTGTAGCAGAACTCAAACTGCGTGTTTTAATGGGAGTGATATAATGCAGAGTGCCCTGCTGTAAATGTAGAGGATGGATTGTACCAGTAAGGAAGTTTTCTAGGGTTTTTAAACTGGCCACATGCAGGTTTCCTACGGTGGCCTGCAGGCATGAACATGTGACAACTCAATGAAAGAACCATGGATAAATCATATGGTGTGAATGTTCAAGTTCATTTCTGATAATTCCATCCAAATCCACACAGAGTGGGATGGGTGGTGACAGGGGGAATAAAGACTGCCACTCCTCCATGTTGACACCACACAGGACACACACACTTGTCAAATACAAGATGCAGTGGATCATTGGGTATTTAGACGACAGCAGGTCTTTCTGATGGACTAATTCAGCTCTAATGGGAAACAGTGTGTAGGTGAGGTGTAAGCAGAGAGATGCATGAGAAGGGACTTGTAAAAGTGCTACTACTTTATGAATAAAGCTTCCTGGACATTTGTTCCATTATGGGAATACCTGTCAGGATGTGTTTGAGGTGAGCTGCTGTTTTTCATTTTGTTGCAAGCAGCCAACAGATTGTTTCTGACAGCTTCTCATCCACTGGGACACAGGTCTCTCTCTTTCTCTTTCTCTCTCTCTCTATCACTCAAAGATGGCACAAAGACAATTAAGGCCTAGGTGACAGTTTGAACTGATGGTTATGAGATACCAACTCCTTAAAAGACTATGAGAGAATTTGTGACATTTCTTCTTCCGTCTTTTGAATGAGTGTGTCTGTGCAGGTTTGTCTCATCATACTGTGCTGCCAAAGAGGAAATAGACCAATAATAACAGTGACGTCTCATCCAGGAAGGTGTTCTGTCCCTTCTGACCCACACTCACCACTCTAAACCAATCAAGCCCAAAATAATTGCACTTTACCAGAGCTTAAGGACTTGTTTATGCACTTATTCATTGTTTATTAGACCTAGATTTCACCTCAATGTTGGATGTAAATATTAATCTAAACTGCTGCTCACAAGCCTCAATAACCTTTACTGGTTTACCTTACTGGAGCCTCCAGAGCTTCCTGAAGCAGGTGATTACAACCTTTCTTTTATACCAAGGAGCCACATGTGGAGTTCTTACATCCAATAGCTGTAGGATCTCCTTATAGATCCAGACTATTATTAATCTCTTTTGCACTAGACGCCATATTGATAAAAGGTTTGGTCACAACCTAACCCTAACCCTATAAATGTTTAAACTGATGGATGTACTTGTAAACTGATGGAAGTACTTGTAAAGGTTGACATGCTTATCACCATCCTATCTTTCAATCCTCTTCATATTTCATGGAAAGACTTTACTCACTCTCATCATCATAACTAACATTGCCGCTGACCGCACACTAGACCACACAAGTAAGTTAAGACCAGGGATCATACAGGGCCACTCTTTACAAGACTAGAATCCACTGACATTTTTTTCCATCATTGTCCTATTGGAAATTAATAGTAGGAAAATCTGATTTGTTGGAATTTGACAAAATCATTATCATTATCATAATATAAAGTTAGTAGTAAAGTTCATGATTTGCCTATAAAATCATTGGACTTTGTATTCATCGTATCCTGTTTTATTTTGAAAGATTTTTTTTCCTTGCCTCCCTCATGCATTCACTGTTGGCCACACACTTAACGATTCAAATTTGCTGCTTTTTGTTTGGTGCCATTGAACGTCACAATCTGCAGGAGCCAAGACTAAGATCGGAATACAACATTAACCATGTTTGACTTGACCAGAGCATCGAGAAGACAAATAAAGAGTGAAATAAAATGAAAGCAGCTCTGCAAGACTACCACACTATCCACATGAGAGGACAGCGCCTCAACTCCAGAAAAACTTTTATTCTGACATTAGAAAGGTCAGCATAACTTTGGCCCAAAAAACTTCTGTACTGTTTGATATTGTCAGTAATAAATGAGTGAGAAGCTGAAACCTGATCCGGCCACCAGGTGCAGGTTTTACAGGGAATAGATCTGGTGTCTTTGTCACAGAAGGGCATTCAGAACTAAAATCATCTTCCAGCACAAGATAAGCCAAAACAAACAAGTGTCTGTAAAGGTGATAAATGGCAGCAAAGCATGCTGGTCCCAGGTGTTCCAAAGATGATGTTTGCTGCATGACAAATGAGTATCAGAACACCAGTGCTAAACACATCAAGGTCGAAGGAGTTGGGATCAAAAAGCAGAGAGACGACTGCGGTCCTCAGATGACCAAACATTGTGAAAGCTGCTCCGCTGTCTTTGAAACGTGGCAGCTTTCAGCCAGCATGAAATATAAATTCACATCGAAGGACGAAAATGAAAGAAGAAACCCTGAAATGCACAGAGGAGCAGGCAGAGCATTATCAAGCATGCGTTTTGTTCTGTGTGAAGAGTGACAGGATAACGCAGAACAAAGCGTGAGAGGAGAGGGAGGAACACAGACGCTGTGTTTCCATCCAACTGTCAGAGCAAATCTTACACTAACTTTTCACGTGTCACCAAAAATCAAACCCAATCTTTCCCATCTGTCCAGATAGAAAACAGCAGGAAGGATGAAGGCAATGAACTGGCTTCAGACCTCATCTGCCTGTTAATTGTGAGGGAGTGATGAACTGATATTCCAGAGTTTTCTGTAACTGCGACTTCCACTCATACTGTACAACTGCATGTGTAAGTGAAGAACACACAGAGCAGCTCAGAAATACTATCTATCACAGATTTGGCAAACTCCTGGCCAGTTGTGCTGTGGGCGACCTCAAACCAACCCCAGAGCACAGCGGGGGCAGGGGGGGGGCTGGTGTCGGGGCTGCGAGGGCAGGGGAGGTAGAGACTCTGAGAGGCCGCAGTGGAGGGAAAAGAGAGGGATCAGGGCTTCACGTAAGGGAAAACACACACGCAGGGGTTGTAGGGTGGTGGTGCGAGTTAGCAGACGAGGGACGGGGAGAGAGATGGATGGCAGCCATGTCCAGTGAGAATGAAGTGAACCAGAGCAGAACAAGTGTAGGTCAAAGCCAGACGGGGAAGCAAATCCTCTATCCGTGTGAGCAGAGGGCGCTTTACATACTCTACTCTACATTCAGTGGGAGGGCGAAAACACACAGCCACACACACTACTACATCTGCACACAAACCCACAAGCGAGGAGGCTACAGCCGCTGAATAAAAGGACTGGATTGTACGCCGCTGCTGGCACCACTTTAGAGCTACGAGTTTTAAAAACTTGAGTAGAATAATAAAACTTGTGAGTCAGAGCTCTCTGGAGCTTTATTCCTCCAGTCATGGCATGAAAAATACCCTGAATGCTTCGCGCTGCGGTGGGGGCCGAGTGAAACCGGATCAGCAGCCGAAGCGGCGGCTCAGCGGGGGACGACGTGTGGGTTCGGAAGCCGGGGTCTTTAACGAGGTGTCGGGCTGATGGGCCTGGCGCTGGCCAAGCTGATCCTCCCACCGGGCCCTCTGTGTGGCCCCGGCAGCACCCAGGACCCACCGGCAGGCAGCAGCAGACAGAGGCAGCGTCCTGCCACGGCTACTCCCAGACCATTATCGGCCTGGAATTACAACATTTGTCTCCTGCCAAAACCTTTTAATATCAACAGCCCATGTTTTACATGAAAGCTCTTTCGCTGACGCACTTTGTTCACAGCAATGTGTTACAGAAGAGGAAGATTAAGAAATCTAACTAAGAGGAGTAGGAGGTATGAATCACACTGCCTGAAAACATATGTGACACAATGTCGCTGTGAGTTTTCACAGCGAGAAGCAGAAAGTTCTGCATAATCTGAAATAGTCAATTAGAGCGAACGGAGGAGAATGGATGTGATCCACTGCTGCCAGAGTAGAGCTGTCTGGCACAGCTGCACCAACTAACAAGGTGCATGGAGAAACTGAGCAAACTTTGAAAAGAACAAAAAGCTGCAGCAACACTTGTAGGATGACCCTGATGAAGGCTACAAGCCCCGATGAGTCTGACAGAGTTGTTCTCTTATAGCTACAAGTGTTGCTGGAGCTTTTTGTTCTTTTCAAGGATGATGCTAAAGGTCATGATCAACAATTTTCACACTTCTGAACACTCGCCCCTCCCCACGTGTCATACAAACTAACTCTCTTCAAGCATAGCTGAGTTTGAAGTAGGAAACAGTGTTGTGATTTGATTTACCTTCCTGCCTCATCCAGATTTACAATGAGCAGTTTGATAATTCTTTCAAATGACTCGGTCTACAGATATTCCTACTGTACAGAGGAATGTTAAGGATCTCATACAGTATAAAGATAGATGCCAATGTGTTTGATTATAGATCAGCTCTGGGTACATGTTCCCACTATCCAACCTTAAAGGATGTGGTTTCTCTGAGTGTTTGACCTAAAATCTACTTTCTATTCTCATTCTATCAGTCAGGTAGCCAGCCAATCAGAGAGAGGCTCAGAGCCTCCTCTCCTCTGGGACATTTTAACTAATGCACTAAATGCTGCAGACTCAGAGGTAAATACACAACATGAACTGATTCGCCACACTGAACACTTACGGATTTAACTCTTTATTAACATGTTGACCCATAGGGGAGAGTGGGGTAATGTGAGACACCGGGTAATGTGAGACACCCCCTATATCTAGAAAACGGAACACATTTATGGTCATCTGACCATTATGTTTTCAAGCCCCTTCCATTACCCCATGGTCATGAAGGAGAGGACCTCATGATGCTGTGGAAAGCATGTTTTTTTCACAAAAATATGATTTTTGCATGTAAAAGTAAATTTTCTTGCTGTCAACTTAATCAACTGTTGTGCCAAAGCAAATTGAGTCACGTAAAAAAACGTATATGATACATGATGATGAACTACCAACACATAAAACCATGTGATGATTCTGGCTGAAAATTGGCCTGAATTTCTAAGAGAGGTCGTTTTTTCTAAAATGGGGGTGTTGGGGTAAAGTGAGACAAATGCTGCGGGGTAAAGTGAGACCATGGATGTATTATAATAAATCCATGAGTGAGACTGTGAGCACACCACACACAAAGATTTACACTAGAATCTCGTCCCCCAAGCCAGAAATCTCGCATGATCAAACATGACCTGTAGCCACACTGCTTTGTTATGCTATGTGCTCTCAGTCAGCTCGCTTCTTTATTGGTTACATTCAATTTTAGTCACATTCCACATAAAAGAGGACTTTTGATCAAAATGGTCACAATTGTCGGGTCCTACAATCTGACCCCCAGATCTAACTGGTTCTATCTGTCATTTAAATGTTAATTAAAACATTTTGTGTTGTATTGATTTTGTTCTTGAGTCACTTTGTGTTGAGAAAAAAAAAGTGCTTAATTGACCAATCCCCATGATTCTGCTACTAGTCCGACATTAGTTTTGGGAAGTGTGGTTGTCAAGCTAGCTGTCAGGATTCTGACTGTTACAACATGTGTTGTTATGGTAGTTTCAGAGTGGAAAAAGTAAGTGGATCAGTTTACCCCATTGATTTCTCTAGTCTGTCTCAGTTTACCCCTGAGCTGGGGTAAAGTGAGACACAAGACCACTTTTTTTAAAACAATCATATTTTCACTGTCCTTTGTCCTGAATACATTCTGATCATTTCCATTGCTAGGCAACATCCTGAATTAATGGGAAATGTGTAAATTTTACTCATAAATCATTTTAGCTCGCTTAGAGGGGAGCAAATGTAAAAAGTGTCTCACTTTACCCCACTCTCCCCTACAGGCATTCAATGCTCTTTTGTCATCTACTTTAACACAATCATTTTGTCACTCTTTGTGATTTTAGTGAACTGACCCTTTGAATGTAGTTCAGTTCACTCTTTCTAAATCTCATTCTTCTGCTCCAGGTGTCTGCAGTAAACCTACCTGCAGAGTAAACCCCCCCCTGGACGTGTAATTGTCCCACCCGTCAACAGATGGCAGTGTTCGGTCTGTGATGGTGAGGGGAGGGGAGGCAGGAGCAGCACAGCAGTCCCCTGCAAAGACCCAGTCTGGTCTAACGTCGGCTCTAACCTTGGGAGACAATTGAAAGCCTGTGAATGATCCTCCGTCGACGGCGGGGGGGGGGGCAGAGATTGGACGGGGCTGTCGCTTCTCCCCACAGAACTGAAGATTAACGTCGTTTTACATTTCTATTACAGGCGTTTAGCAGATGCTTTCATCCTCTGTGATAAGTAGTAGGCTACCGCAGGCGTCAGCTGCTGCTTCGACCACCAACAGGAGAAAAATGTGCAAACTCACTATGAGACAGTCAACTGTTGGGTAATGAGTTGATCTGTAAGTTATATTTAATCTCTTCTAAGTGAAGGCAGAACAAAACGACCTTGTTAGCATCCCAGTGGAAAAAGAGAAGAGAAAACAAGAGAGGAAGAGGTGGGAGGATGAAGAGGTGAGGGCCAGGAGGAGGGAATGGGAGCACAAGACAAAGAAGGAAGGTGCTGCAGATTGGGGAGAGCCAGAGAAAAGGTCAGCTGCCTCTTCAGCACTTCTCCTTGATAAACAGAGGCAAACAGTGGCCTGGAAAAATCCTCCTTTGTCCTTATTTACAAAGAAGTGAAGCGTTTCATCACTAGGTCTATAAATGGGCTCCTGTGGGGCAGAAACATGGAGGCTGGAGAGGAGACAGCACAGGGCTGATGTACAGTAGAGAGCTACTGCCTCTCAGATTCCAGCCTTCTAATGATACTTTGTGTTTAACTTAAGAGAAATTTAAACACAAACCAAAAACCCCAAATGTAATGAATCAAACATTAGAGCTATGTACGGCGCCTGGTCGTGTCCATGGTGATGGATGTTTACTGGTTGTGGCTGAGAGTGAGAGCTCCATTCCCCTGTTATGTTAAACCTCTTCCCTTAGTGCAACAGTAACGCTAAAAGGCTTCGGTCTGGGACTGCTTGACCGGGCACTGTGGCTTTCGGAGGTCTAATGGATGCTGTGAGGTTGCCAGGTAACCAGTGAAACTTTGTAATTAGGCAACATCACCAAAATAACTGTGGCAATAACCGTTTATCTGGTGCCATGTCTTTATGCTGATGATCTCTCGACTGGCCTCACATAAAGGATGAACAAGACTGTTGAACTGCTCCTCCAAATCACAGTGTGAGGATAATGTGCAGCATTATGAAAAATGTCACCACTGATTTTAACTGCTTTTATTTTTGTCAGGGTGAAGTATGGGTCATGAATAACAGTTCTTTTATGCAGCTTTTCTGCTCACCTCCCTGGACCATTTGTGGAGAAACATTTCAAAGAGGTGAAGCAGTGTACTGACTGAGTTTATTGAATTTCACCAGTAATTTATTAAGAATAAAAAGACAACAATGAGATTTTGATCCTTGTTGTTTTTAAGAACATTTGAATCAATTACTGAGCAGACTTCATTTGTGTGCTCTCCCTCATCCTCCTTCACGATTCATTAGCTCTCCTCCTGCCGCTCGCACCAACATTACCTCCCACTATCAGCAGCACCAACTCACCACATACTGAAAGCTGATAGTAAATATTTGGGTTATTCCAGCAGAAACCACAGTCCACCCACCCAGCCCCTCCACCCCCACCCCCCACCGCCGCGTATGATAACATAATGCTGAAAAATGCTTATGATAGGGTCTCGTAGCGGCTCAGCCACCCAGCGCCAAAACCACACACTCAAACCTTGGCACTGAAAAGTCAGACTCACACTCAAGGTTTTCTGCCGACTTTCCATTCCTCAGCAATTACACAACCATGGACTGTCAGAGAAGGTGAGAAAGAGCCTGAGAGGGAGACACTTCCCACTCATCCCTGCTGCGACTGCATCTTAATGAGAATGTCAGTTCACTGGGTCAACAAATAACATCGTCAAACACACACAGTAAATAAGCATAGCTACAACTTTTTCATCAAAACGATTAATTTTTCTAATTTTTCGTCTAGAGGGGTGCAGAATAAAAGTATTAATTTTACTGAAAAATTTTTGTAAGTAGCCTATACTGTATAAAAAACAGTTTTATCAATTTTGACGGGTCCAAAATATATAAATATTTACATCTGGTTGCATTGGCAAGTTGGCAACATGGACGTGAAATGATCTCTGCGCCAACAGCGTTAGTACGTTGATGTCCCGTGAGGCGGAGCTCAGGGGGGGACTGATCCTGATAGCTCTGTGGAGAAAACGACATCGTGCTAATTCAGATGTGTTTCCAGTCCGCTGTCAACACGTTAAATACGGTTAGCGTTAGCTTAGCTTTAGCTACTAGCTAGGGTTAGCTGGTTAGCACAGCTGGTTTCAGTGTGATAGGAGTTGACATTGGTGTTGCAGTCCACCTCTGGACTCAGCTGTTGCTGAGTTAAAGAGTGAAGTCTGATGCTGAATGTGCAACATAAACAGCAGTAAGTTCTGCTACTGCTCATTAAATGGTATGAAGTGATGACTGAGAGCAATCACAGCAAACCACCTCATCTAAAACATGCTATTATTTCAAATGGACATAAATCTGTCGGAGCCTGGGAGGATTCGAGGATTCTGGTTTTGTGGATTTCTAGGTGTTAGAAAATGCAGGAACAGGAAATTACAAATCCTCAGCTGTAGAAAGAACAGACAGAGTGGGAGCGGTTGGGTAATTTGAGAATTGCAGTGTTAAGAAATGTAAACTTGAGAGGGTGATAATTAAGATCTATGTAAGCTTTGACTTAGAAATACTTTTCTTTTTCTTTTGTCCGCCACTCAGTTTAAAGTATTGAGTGACAAATTCCAAAGAGTAGTATGTTCTCAACCCCTGGAGTCCTTCGTCATCCACTGATGGGAATCAAGATGACCCAGCCTGGGGAATCATTACTGCTGACGAGGGGGGATAACTAATTGTAACATCATCACTTCCCTGAAAAGCAAAAGTAAAGCCAGATTTCAACAGAATGGGGGAAAAGTCCTAAAATTCTTCTGGGAAAGCAAAACCAGGACAGTCGTCATACACTGCCACCTACGCTAACCAAGAAACCTCAGGCCTAAAGATAGAGCCTCCTTAAGATCTGCTAGAAAACACTTTTAATTGGGGGTACGTCTGAGCACAGACCTGCCATTAAACCCTGCTGATCCCCCAGAGCCACAAACTGATCTCAAGAGGCTCGCAGCGACCTCACTTATTCCTAGTTCGTGCCGGTGAAGTGGGTTTAATGCTGCTGCACAGTGTGTGTGTGTGTGTGTGTGTCTGCGTGCTGAGGCTCAGGCATGAAGTATATATATGCATGCATCACATCTGAGCAGAATGACCTGTTGTGCAACACTATCAAACACGCACCATAACCTCCACATATACTACACTGCTGAAAAGGAGGTGAAGGGGTTAAAAGCAGAGCCCTGTAAAGTAATGAAGTGTGAGAGGTGAGCTGCTTTAATGCTGCTGACCCAACTACACTCATGACACTAATGAGACTTTCAACTGCTCTGTAACAACAGGGTCGCAGCTGCCTGACCTCGCTGTCGCTAAGCAGACACACAAGATTATGAATACAGGCATGAAAATCTCCTGCTACCAAACATACACACACACACACACACACACACACACACACACTTCCATTACCGTCTGGAGCCCAGTGACCTGCTGCATGCTGGGTCAGGGGTCAGAGGTTACAATACCAAAGAAATTGCTCCTTTTCAAATCAGCTCGACACAAGCTGGATTTCCATTACAGGTTTTCGCAAAATAAAAGCGATGTTTCTAAAATTTCAAAAAAGTACATTTCTATCCTATTTGCAGGTGTTTCCATTGAAAGATGTTTTGTGAATGAGCCGTAATTCTGGTAAAGTCCAATCTTGCGGCTGTAACAGAAGGAACTATGTTTTGGTTATTCACACGGACATGTCATTGCGTGACACCGCCTGAGTTATCAGACTGAGTTGAATGATTGGACCTCACACGGCAAAGTTTTATTAAAATAACCCGGTTGGGTGGAAACAGTCCACAGGACGGGACGAGTCAAAACAGACGGGAGAGAGAGAGAGAGCGAAGGGAAACAGAAAACATTACCAAAGGGATCAGACCTGATCAGACTGTAAATGCTGAAAAGTGTTTCCATTACACTTTTGCAATACACTTTGATTGAGCATAAAAATGTTTTGGCGAAATGTAGGCATTTCTATTATCAGCTTTTAATTGCAATCTTTAGGTTTTAGGCATTTCCAGGGGTAATGGAATGGAAACGCACCTCCACACGGCTAAATCCTGGTGCGCTACATTTGGCCTGGAGGTCTGACGGAGAGGAGGGAAAGGACAGATAGAGTTAGAAGTAACGAAGAGTTTTCCAGTGGGGTCAGATGTGAGCCTGCGGCTGCACCGCTGCGGCTGCACCGCTGCGGCTGCACCGCTGCTGCTCCTCCTCCGGCTGCTGCGGTCACATGCTATTAAGGACACATAAGAGAGACGGATGGCTGCTGACAGGCTGAGGGAAGACCCCGGCGTATATCTCTGGCTTTCTTTGACGTCGTTGTGTTTTAGGAAGGTGGTGGAGGTGGTGGTGGTGAGGAGGGCCAGAGGGGGGGACGGGGGGGTTTACACGGGTAGAATTTACGTTGTGGTCTCTGTCCGGATCCCGAGTTCATGACCCCCTACCCCCCTCCCGCCTCAACAAGCGGGTCTTTGTGTTGCCTCTAATTTGACAGGCCGTGTGTTCTCCCCCTACTGTTTGGCTGCACTTTCTGCTGTTATTCCAGTGGTACTATTACAACAGAGCGCCAACTAAACATATAGTTAACTTGTCACGATTGGAGGGCTTTCACAGCTACTATCAAGAAAAGTGCAGTTTGATTAAGAGTACACATAGCTGCCTGGTAAGAAAAGAGAAATTCAGTACGTGTAATTTATAGCAGCTCAGTGCCATTGGAAAAAAAAAAAAAAACTCAAATAGCATACCAATTAAGTTATTTTCTTTGGTTTTTGGAGGCCCAGTGATTATTCGGGATAGAGGAGGTGCACGGAGGCCTGTTCTGGTTTGGCCTGGAGGCCCACATCAGGCCCGGGGCACGGAGATCCTCTCCTTTGCTCCTTGTGACCGCCGATGTCTAGGGTTACGTTGCCTAGAGCTGCCTCCCTTCCTCTGTTGCTTATTCTGAGACTTGTTTTACCGTCTGTTTGTTTGTGTTTCTGGGTGTGCGTGTGTGTGGCTCTCGGTTTGCTTGTGTATCTACAAATGAGTATGTGCAAACTGCTGAGACGGATGACGTCCATCTTTTCTGTCCCAAAACGCAGCTCTGCAGCGAGTGTCAATCAGTTCAGTTGCTTCACTCGGCCCGCTGCCTGCACAGCTCCTGCCTGACGATGACTGACAGTTACTGACACGCTACCTGACACATCTGGACAAGACAGATGTAGAAGAATCCAAGCGTGTGTTAGACTAAGAAAGTCAAAGGCTTAAGAAGTACTGCATCATATTCTGGTGGGATCATTTACATTATACAGGCACTGACGCACATATCATGCCCACACAACAATGGGACTTACAAGTTTTCATTGGCCATACACACTCATTAATTCACAACACAAGGTCACACACGCATCGCTCCTAATCAATAACACGCGACACGAGACTAGCAACAAAAAACGTGTGCTTACCTTTCAGTTTATTTGTTGAAAACCCCCCACAAACCATCCATAGAGACTTATTCCTACAGGCTATTCATATTTTACTATATGGCTTAGTGCGTTTCTATGTCCTTTAGTTGTGTCCTTTTGTTTTCTTTTTTCAGCTTTCCTCTTTATTCACGGCCAAAATTCACTGGTTGTGTCATTGTGTACCCTGATGATTGATGATGATCTGTCACCCCCCCTTTTTCTTTTTTCTCAGATTAAAATGCATCCAAAGTAGGCAAACGGGGGCCTGTGGGTAACTTCAAAGAGAAAGACAGAGCACAGGTACAATGAGATAGACCCATTACACGCAGTTTATTTACAGATTTTGACAGATGCGAGGTTCAGGATCCGATCAAATAGGTACCGGTCCAGACCGGCGAGGTGCTGGATCGTGTGGAGCTGAAATGATTGTGCACAAACGGAGGGAGTTAAACTGAGGGAAACAGTGAAGGGCCAGTTGGGATGCCAGGACATGAGAGGAAAGACAAGCTAAGTGGAGAGAGAAAACAAAGACAGTCTGGTATTTAGAGCTGGAACACAACCTGCAGGCATGGCAGCGAGGCCACCTTCACAGCTGTGTACACCAGCACTGACATTTACAATCCCACACAAGCAGAGGGACAGTGATGCAGAGAGTACGTTCTGTCTGAGTCCTTCTGCCTGCTCGCTGCCGTTTTCCTGAAAAGAAAAGAAAAAGCAGCGCCTCAGGGGAACGGACAGACTGCTGCCCCACGTGACGCTTGGCGCCGTCCTTTGGCGGCTGGCGCTGCCAATCTGGGCCCCGTCACGAGACCCACCTTGAGAAAGAAGCCGCCCGCTGAGCGGCACAGATGGGATGCCATTGAGCTGCACACTTCTCCAGTTCATTGATTCATCTTGACCCTGTGATATTTGTTACAACAGAAGGGGAGAGAAACTCTAATTCATTCATAAGAATCCTTTCATAGCGACAGCGTACTAAACTACAGCTCCACTCTGCTGCTAATGGGAACAAACGGCCTGTTGAATCAGCACCCTGGTGCATGCACAGGGCACATGCAGGATGCAGCACATCTCAGGACAGATGCCTCTGAAGGAACTGCTGCAGCTACAGGTTCCTTATCTCTGCAGGCAGAATCAATTCCAGATCTGCATTACGTCACATACAGGATGGAGGTTGTTTATTCCCTCCAACCCTCCCATGCAGTTATTTTTGGACGTTTCACACACAAGGTGCCTGAGTTCATATTGCACAAAGCTGCTGGAGCCAAAACAGGATGAAGCTTCTCCTTTTCCAAAAGAGAAGACGCCAGCAAAGAACCAGATGATGGGAGCGAATCAAAGAAGGGGCGGATTGTAAGAAACAAATAAGACAATCAGAGATGGACATGGGCGCGAAGGGTCACACAACGGGATACGAGTAGAGGAAGATGCTACAAACAACAACAAAAACCAGCAGGTGAGGAAACCTCGACATGAATGAGCAGCAGGAGTGTAGTGGAGGAGCATCTCACTCTTCTGGTGAATAAAGTCCATCAGTTGCTCAGAAACAAAACTCTAGAAGGCAGTAAAATGTGAACCTGCTTAGCAAACATCCAAAACACATTTGGATTCAATTTGCACAGTAATTTTTTTTTTTTTGAATGAATAAGTGAAAGATCAGCCAAAGTGAAAGTTGAACTCATGATGAACATCAGGCTGCCTCCAACACAGACACATGATGCAGCTGCTGTGACTCCAGGCTCAGAGAACTGACTGACATGTGGTTTGTTAAAGAAGAGAACTCAGGTGACCTTTCCAATGTCAGGTCTGCAGTAAAAACACAAAGGTTCAACTGGTCCCCAACAGAGTGGATCCATTATTATCCACTTTGCTCAGCAAGACAGAAAATGAGGAACAACTGATCATTTTAGGCTGCGTTCAGGGGAGAAAAGAGAAGTGGCAGGTCTGAGCGAGTGAGCTGCAGGAAACGCCCAACCACAGCCCTGATTTATCTCCCTCTCCCTTCTGCTGGGCTATTAAGGGTAAGACAATATTTTCATATTGTTTTATTAAACACTATGTGGGCTTATTTATTGCTGTCTCCCCAGACAGCTGGAGCATACCTGCAGCAGCAGTTTGCTCAGCCCCTGGCTGCACTGAAAAGGCCCATTGAAGCCCTATTAAATGAAATATGGAGCTGTCAGGGAGTTTGCCCTCATGCCCCACTCACACACACAAAGGGACACGCACACACAGCTGACTGTGTGTATGTGTTAGATAAATGACCAAATGTGATTCTTAGCTATGTATTATATTGTCTTTCTGTCTATGAGCGTCGGGTTACAAACCATGTTTCTGTACCTCTGGTGTGTGTGTGTGTTTGTATGTGTGTGTCTTTACTACATTGTTGTCTGCCTGTGGACATGTGTGTGTGTGTGTGTGTGTGTGCTATTTATCCAGTCAACTCCTCGGTGGCTTGATGCTCGCAGCAGCAGCTTTGTTTAGATGGCTCTAACCACTGCAGGATAACAGGGTGCTGATGGTTCTCTGCCCGTCTCAGTGTAAACCAGGCGTGTCAGCATGAATCATGCACTTCTCATCTCTCACACTGCCTCTGGATAAACATATAAACACATACAGATTATCAAGCCGATGTGCAACGGCCAAAACAATCTGCAGCAGCCTGGATCTTCTCTTAAACACACCATGTACAAGTGAATGGAGACAAAGGATTCTCCAGTTTCCTGCGGCCCACTGTGATACCACCAAGGCTGGGCGTCCAGTCCACTAACTGGCATTAAAGTTGACCCTCCTAATATGCATCACAATCAGTTAAACTGTTTAGTAAACCCACCCTCCTTACAGACATGTTGTGTTCAGCGACTCTCTGCAGCCAACAATCAGACATCACACCCACCTCCATGATCTGCTATGTGAAGGTGGGAGAGTAAGATGGTTTGAACTTCTCTAGCACAATTATTTATGACACCTTGTGTCTATATAACAATGTTCAACTCCATGAAC
This sequence comes from Trachurus japonicus, assembly GCF_045865225.1. NCBI lineage: Eukaryota > Metazoa > Chordata > Actinopteri > Carangiformes > Carangidae > Trachurus > Trachurus japonicus. The sequence goes on from NC_140929.1 coordinate 19,564,913, forward strand.
ATCTTCCAGGACAGACTGCCAGAGAATGTGTGGCAATAATCACAACTTTCTCCTCACGATTCCCAGGTTTTACCCAGCAGGCTTCCTGCTGCTTAAGGAACAAAAAGAGCAGATAATGACAGGTTTCATGGTGCAAGATATGCAAAGATTAAATATAGAAAAAAATAACACTGAAATCGGGGCAGATGTTCTGAGTTGCTGCTGAAGAAAAAGTCTGATCAGCAATTAACACCTTACATAACAGTAAACTAAGTTTAAACTGTTGCTTAGGAGTCAGCAACAACAGGTACATGTAATCAGAGCTGTGCCTGGGGTCAGCACTGGACTGACTCACCTCAATAAATGATGTCAAAACTGTGAGTGGACCGCAACCTTCCCTCTTGTAAAGAAAAGAGAAGCCATCAACCAGGAGGGCAGGAATTAAAACAAGTGATGAAGTGAATTTGAATTTACCATGACTATAAAACATCAGTAACAGATGAAGAGGAAAACAAACATGAAGTGTCTTGATGCTCTACTCTAGAGAACGATGCCAGACATGTTTAAAGGCTGCGTCCATGCCAATATGTCTTCATTTTAAAAACAAAAACAATAATAGCTCCTTATCAGAAATAATCTCTGGCCACACTCACACACCTGAAGATGTACACCACATGACCACGTGCGTTTCTGTGGAAACAGGAAGGAGATCGTCTTCTCTGCAGTTGGTTAGTTGCAGAAATTACTACAAATGAAGATCAGCAAAGAAAGCTGTAGTGTTAGAAAATATAATATTATTAAAACCTTCAATTAATTATGTTGTAGTCAAGATCAGAAGGAGATTTGAATGTCTGTGTTGTTTCTGTCTCTGTCAGCAGCAACAGCAACACCAACCTCTACTAGCCACTAGAACCACTAGAAACTGTGGACTGGTCAGTTCAACAGTTGATCTGAGGTCTGCTGATGATGGACCTTGACAATATTGCACATTTTTCTGTGAATGGTTTGATGAAGAAAGCGACACAGAGAGAGACAAATTGTAAGAGGTATTTTAGAACTTTCTTCATCATTATTCCATCATATGTTGTAGACCCTTGGCAGACCTTTGTCAGCCTCAAGCCCTGGGACTGAATCCCACAAAATATTTTGCAAAAAATGAGCCAAAGACAAGATGACTGACTGGAAGAAAATTAGAGCCCATAAAGATATAGTATATGATATCACATAACAGAGGAATGGTTTGGATTGATATATGAATGCTTAGAAATGAAGAAAATATTCAATTGAAACTTAAAATGCCGTGAAAATACACATTGGAAACATGTGTGGTCCCAGTGGGAATCAAACCTCTAACCCTGACAGATTCAGAGCCATGCACTGGGTTTTAGACAGGGAAAACAGCACATGAGTGAGAGCTGCAGTGTGCTCATAGTGCTGCCTGTGTAAAGGGACTTATGTCTGTCAGCCAGCTGAATCAACACAAGTGTTTACTGTTGTTCAGATCTGATGACTACAGAGTGACTACTCAGTGTACATGTGCCTCAAATAGACAATCTACCACCCACAGCAGCAGAGTGGGAGGTTTTAGAGAGCTCAGACCAGATCAAAGAGCAGGGACAAGGTGAAGGCTGTTCATACCTAGACATGATTGAGATGGAGAGGAAAGATGGAGGAGATGAATGAAGGCAATGGAGGATAGAAAGAGACAGTGCTGGACAGTTAGAAGTACTCAACAACCTGCGATTGCAAATGTGTGCACATGAATGACAACCACATATTCTTGTGAACATGTAAGAGAGTAAAAGTTAAGCTTTTCCTCCCCAGAAGGAGCATCTAGTATTTAAGTAAACCCAGGTCCTAGCCCTTGAATTTGGTGGTGGAGCTCTCTTTTTGTTAGTGGTAGTAAAGAAAAATTAACTGTATATGATAAATTATTAAATGGAGTTTAAAAATGAAAACACTTCTCTGTACAGGACTTTCAAATTTAAAAAAATAGGTGTTTGATTATTTATTACGCACGATAATGTTCAAGATCCTTAAATTGAATAATTGCACTGTATGTCATCTGTGTACGGACTTTGCACTTCCACCGGTGCCAGCTTGGACCTGGCTACTGTATACAATTAAATATTAAAGCTGGACAAACTTGGACATCACATGGTGTTGGGGAAAGGAAAACAACAGCAGGATGGGCCCCCCGCTGAGTGAGAAAGTTCATGTGTAGTACTGCTGGCAGAGGAGAAGCCCTGCAGCTACTGAACCACTGAGTAGACTCATAAACCTGACAAGACACCAAACTGAGGTAACACCAGGTCAGCATCACACTCAGTCCAGTACTTCACATTGAAGGGATTCAAGTGCTAACCAGCTCCTCTGGCTCGATCGTTTCTATGTGCAATATTTCCTATATTCATACATTGTTGTTGCATGTATCCAGACTTCATATCTTCAAATTGTTTAAATTAACATCATCTGACCAACAAACTCTGTGCAAAGCTCAATTCAATTCATAATTGTTGATGTAAAATCAGAGGATTGGTCTCTTATTTGAAAGCAGAGTAATTCAGTCTAGACTGAAACATATTTTTTGTCAATTCACCTCCGGGTGACTTAAAAAATAAAAGAGTTTTGACTGTCTAAGATGAGACTAAACTGCCCAGAGTTTTGTTGAGTAGAGGTTAACTAAGTCTGACTGAAACTAACATGGACTTTGGACTTTTGATCTTAAGACTAAGATGAAGACCAAATCTAATAGTTGCTGACACATACAGTACATGCTATAAAGTCAAGAGTCAGCTTTTAGGTCAAGATGTAAAAGTGATTTTACCCACTACATACACACAGCGATAAAAACACATATGTTCACATGCACAGACAAAACTGTCCCCCTGATTCTGTGATATGAATCTCTAGTGTGTTTGACATACCAGACGGATTAGATGTGATGTGATCGCGAGGGTGGGTGCGACAAAAAAGGAGAGAGCGAGGGAGACTACCAGGAAGAGGAGTGAGCCGAGCGGTGGTGATGGAGGGGGCCGCTTGTTTCACTTTGGCCCTGTCTCTACAGATCAAGAGATGCAGACAGCAGGGCAACCAGGGGAAGCAATAACCCTGTCAGAACTGCTAACGCTCAGCTGGTCAAAGGACGCAGAGAGGGTGGAAAAAAGAAACACTTATACGTGGAAAATTAAATCTCCTGTGACACAGGGTATATTTAAGTTTCAGGCAGCCATGTTAACACCTTCTAATGCTACAAGGAATTGGGGTTGAGGCCAATTTAACAACCGAAACAGAGAAATTTAGCTTGAAATGATAATTGAGGCGATGAAATACGCAACAGAGAAGATTGCTGTTATTAAATATCTAAATAGTCTCAAACTTTATTTACACTGAATGAAATGTTTTCACTCACTGCTGTACAGTGAGGGAAGCGGTGGCCACATGGAGCCGTTTTTGCTTAAAGGGATAGTTCAACATTTTGGCAAATTGGCCCATTGCCATAATCCCTATAGTTTTAGGAGTAGGTTCACCCTTTTTTTGGATTGTGTATTTGATGAGTTTGATGAGGGAAACCGAGAAATCCCATGAGCCTCCGTAGCGTAGCTCTGAGCAGCTCGCGGCTCTGCTCCGCCGTTCTAAAAATAGCTTGCACCGACAATTAAAGGTAAAGAACCTACTCCTAGAGATTATGGCAATGGGCCAGGTTTGCCAAAATGTTGAACTATCCCTTTAAGAACTGGTTATTTTTTCCTCCTATCTGTCTTCCCATCAGCCTATCAGTTCATCTGTCTTTGCTGCCCTCTCCTGTGTCTGCATGTGTCACTTTCTGCTGCTCTAACACATCTATTACACATGCCCAAAAAAATCGTACAGCTGCCCACCCCCGTGCGGCCCACAGGTGATGAGCACATGGCATTTTGTCAAGACGACAGCTGAAGAAAGCCATCATAAACTCCCTCTGACAGAGGCAGACAGTCCCACGGCTCACCATTCGATACACCAAGCTGAATCACATTGCAATTTTCTATCCTCTGTCAGCCAGCCCAGCTCTGCTCTGGCTGCAGCAGAATACACAGCGTTGCCTGTCGGTTGTCATGTTGCATGCAGCCGTGTTAAACCATGCAGGTGTATAAATGTTGTTGTCACAAGACAAGCAAGAAACATGAAGCGGTGAAATCTCTTCGGTGATAGGGACTTGAAGAATGAAAATTGCTGTCCTTTTTTTTCTCAATGACAATATTTTGATGATAACAGAGACACGGTTAGGCCACAGCCAACCAAGCAACAGAAAGGTCTTTACTCAACTACTGTTCTTGACTCTAGGCTACAAATGGAAAGTTCTGGTGGTAATGGAGGAAATGCATCGAAGACATCAGAGTGTGCAGCAGTTATGGCATCATTAAGTTACTCTGTTCATTAGTGTCATTAGTTCTGCTCTGCTCATGCACTGCAGGATGCCATGGCAACCTGTTGTCTCAGGTGATAACTAGGGATGGATGGACTAGTCTGATCTACCAACTTACAGGATGTGCTGATTAATATTCTAGATACAACTTCTCTCTTCTTAGTAAATATGGAAGAAGGCCAGGCCAGGGAGACTTTATATACCTGTAACTCACCTGTTTACATGTTATTGAGACTTTAAATTATTATGTGAAATTGACAGCATGACTGCTTTGAATGACAGGTGGGTAACTGTGTAAAACTGGCCACGCCTCTTTGTCCATTAGCTGGGAGTAACACACTGTCAAGATGTCACTTAGTGACAACAGCAATTATCCAGTCTATAGTGCAAAGCACTTTCAAAGACTCATACAAACCCTTTGATCCACCTTAATCCTTTTACTTCTGAGGATGTTTCTTTAATCACTCTGGGGTCATTTGGAAATATGGACCTCACAAGCAGCTGAGCAAAAGAAACAAACACACACAAAGCAGTTGTCAGTGACCAACAGTAAAGTTGCTCACTGACAGGACTAATCTTATGTCTCACAGAAGAGTAACTACCCTTATAGATTTACTAATATATGTGACAAGGTAATTAAGGGGAAGGTCAGGAGTCTATTCACCGCTGTAGAACGCTTTAACCTTGTCAAGCTCTGCTGCTAATGAACTGCACTGAGAACAAGACTAACGACGCCTTACTACCAGTTTTGGGATTGCTCCAGATATCCACTTTGAAACCACGCTGCTTCCCCAAGGTCTGAAGTCTCCAAACCAGCAGAATCTTGGATTGCGTTTTTCAAATGGTTGACTCCCAGGGTGAGGAGAGAGGGGAATTTATCAGAGGACATGTTGGAGAGAGGAATGTCCCAGGATTATTAATGAGATTTGACTTGCAGGAGATGAAGCAGAGGTGGTGAGGGTGGGACAGTCGAGCCAGTGGAGAGATTTATGCTTATTGATCGGTGAGAGGTTCAGCTACAGGTCAACTGGTGGTACCTGGGGAAAATCTGATAAAGGGAAGGCAGGATATAGCTACATGCCCCTCTGAGGCCCCCCACTCTACTTGAAACAATGCTCACACGAGCTGCAGCCTGGCAGAGGTGTTTCATCACTTTGCTTTTAAGAGTTACGCTTCAGAAGCAGTTTCTCAGAGCCTCAGCTGATGCAGAGTGAACGTTACTGACGCACAAACAAGATGAGGAGAACTTTTAACTACCTCTAAATGTATTCAATACCTTAACAGACAAAACTGCAATGAGTAAAATTAACACAATAATTACAGTATTAAAGGGATAGTCCAGTTTTTTACAAATGGCCCCTAAGTATCTGCAGTAGACAGCTCTCTGCTCTCCCACAGTTAGCCATACAGTACCAGTGCATAATGCTGGACAGACATACAGTACAGGCACTGAACAGCTGTGAACGGACCCAAACTAACAGTGGATTTTCACTGCCTACAAGAAGGCCCATCTCAACATAATACACCAGTTTAAGTGTGCACTATAACGTTTGTACAGTGCATCAACTGGTCAGAAAAAAGAGCTTTTTATCTGGAACCATCCAACTCACTCAGTGTTCCTCCATGCAGACAGGCTGCACGATGCCCTGTATCAGTCCAACCAACTAAACCTTACACACAACACAATGAATATACTGACACCACAGGTGTTAAGTGGGTTATTCACATGTATTGATTACATAATCAATTTGATTTTATGGAAAATGACCTTAACATATTATAATGTAATTTTTATAAAACATGATTACTATATATTAGGGCTATGAAATGATGAAAACAATTAAGTCAATTATTTTGCAATACTTGTATTTTATTCTACTCATATTTATACAGTAGCCAAAAGATGCAATTTATGTAGTTAATCCAGAAAACAATATACAATATACAGTATATAAATTATATACACACAGTACAGTAGCATTGTAATAGGTGATGCTACTGTACTAGCCCTTGTTGTTTGCTGTTTGTTCACACTAGTTTGGTTCAGCTGTATGGCAGCTGTCTGGTTCTAGCCACAGGACTGGCTGCTCAGTACTTCTGTCAGTCTGGGCCTGTTTTCCAGGTGAGATCCACTGAACTGCATGAAAGATGTCCTGGTTACTCAGATGGCTGAGTCTCAGCCTGCAGCACGCTGCCGTGCCAAAAACGACCCCTTCAACGTCAACATGTTTTACCTGCCAACTCTGTTTACAACTACAGATCCCTCTAACCGCTCTCTGCCGCCCCACTTCAACCTCAGGAATTAGCATTTTTGTTGTGTGGCAGTAGGTGGCAAAGGCAAAGTCCCTGAAGCAGCTGAAACAGACCAATGGCACCAAGACCCCCCCCCCATACACCACTTTCCCCAAACCTAACCTCACCCAACCCCACCCTCCCCTCTCCCTTCCTCCCCGTCATGAATTTTAATCACCTTACAAGCATGACATTAACCTTTTCGTACGGCGAGCAGCCGTCAAATCCTCTCATGTGTGACCTGTGATCTATCCTGCTGGTGGTTAATGTGGGATGGCAGAGGGTGGTCCCCTGCTGGGATTGGGGGGGGGGCAAAGAACCGGGCCTGAGACATGTCCCTTGGCACCAACCTGGAGATTAAACACTAAGGCAGAAATACAGACAGAGAGCACGAGGTTAGCCGTAACATGCCTGAAATAACACGACCCGCGCTACGGTCCAAATACCTCAGTGAAATAGATTGCGTCGCCAGTGGTGCGCTAATAGCCGGAGCGACCCGGCTCAGGCACCGCGGCATAGCCTGACTTTCATCTGAAATGCCTCAGGAGCATCACAAGAGCTTATCTGGAGCCACTTATTTATTGTAATGCCAGGCAAAAGAAAAAGCTGAGGATCAGATTGATAATCCCCTTACAAGGAAACAAACAAAGGCAAGCATGTTGTCAACACAACTGAAGGAGGAGGGTGTCACTCAGCCGTGAGACAACGAACTGAGGCATTTCTGCAGAGTTTTCATGAAAACCTATACTCTTCTCTAATAACAAGGTCATTCCCTGCAGGGTTTCAACAATCCAAACCCCAGAGGAATATGAGCAGGAGAAGCTGATTCATTGCCTCTTTATTAAAATTCACCTAAACTTCTGTGGCGCTGCAGTAGAGGTCGGGAGTAACTGCTGCCCAGAAAGCCCATGGGAAATGAATGGAGGGACCGGTGGGTGATGATGAGCCCGGCTGAATGCAGATTAAACTAATTGCGTCGCAGTGGGGTGGATTAATCACCGTTTGAGAGACTTGAGGTAAAAGGTGGCAGATGAATGGTTTACAGGTGATAATGAGCTGCAGGAGAACTACATGAACTCACTTTGATAAGAATTACATTTTAGATGTGTAATAAATGAACAGAGGTCTGCCTTGGCGCCACTGGTCCACTGTATCTGTAACTGTCGGTACATTCAAGACGCAAGTTTATAATTTGATGAAATTATAGCATCAAACTCTGTTCATGCAGAGAGCCATTTCACACATTACCTTCACTGTAGGCAAAGTTTTGAATGTGAATAACAGCGAGCAGCGACCATCTGCTGCACCACTGTGTTTAACCTCCTCCCACCTGTTTAGCAAACTTAATTCTTATTGAATATGTTCCCTGCAAGGCGTCTTGTTCTTACTTGAAATAATGCTTCTCTCGTGAACCATCATTACGCTATCTGCAGACAGTGAGCTGACAATGACTGAGTTCTTCTGTAAAGATCAATGTCCAACAATTGGGGAGAAATGTGGCTACAGTGTGGCTACACAATGATTTCACTAAGAAAAAAAAAATTGAAGGCACTGATGAAATCAGTGTTTGCCAGAATGCAACTAAACTGCATTGAGGCAAAATGCTGCAGAGGAAGACAAAGGTCAGCATGCTAAAATGCTCACAATGACAATGCCACAGTAATTATGTTTAACAACTATAGTAATAATTTACTACGAAAACATGCTAGTTAGTGTGAAGTACAGTTGATGGGGATGTTTTTGGTCTTGCAGGTATGAGGTAATTAACAAAAATACAAAAGTATAACAACTATTCAATGAGTCCATGTGGTAATTGTCAATGCATTTCAATCAAAACCAAAATATGTCGATTCAAGTCAAGACAGTGTGGATCTGCAGGGCTCTGCCTGGCTGCCAGGGTAACATGCTCTACGTTAAGAGATAAAAGTGAACAATAATGATGGAAAGGCAACAGATGTTGTCTCCAACCTGCTGCATTAGGACAGAGAAGACACTCCTCCTGACCTTGCGGGCATGACTTCATAAATACTCTGCACCTTTGATCAAAGTGGAGAAGTCAGAAGTGTCAGGAGTCATGCAGGCATAGCCAAGAACAGAAACCACCACAATACATCACTGCCTATCATGTCAGTGGAGCATTTCATGGTGAGCACGCAAGCCCTTTTATGTTCTCATGCAGAAAATACATTGCTACTGTAATTCTGCAAGGTCACTGATCCACAAGTAGCAAAGCATGTGCACCTTCCTTTGCATATGCCTGAAATTGGATAAGTAGACATCATCATGCATTATTAAGCAGTAGTAGTCTATCAAACCTTAGTGACTCCCCTGAGCAACTCTCTGACTTGTCCTACACGCAGCAGAGAGGCAGGTAACTATTTATTCACAGGAAGAAAGATAGGAGGCCGAGAGACGGAGGTGTTCTTCATCTCTTCCCTCTCTGGAGTTTGGCAGGGTTACAGTGCTCTTCACAGGAACCACTGGCAGAGCGAGCATGTGAAGAGATGTGTGATCAAATCATCTGTCACTCAGAGGCCTGAGCTGTGTCCTGGAGTGACCACCACCTGCCCAAGTTGTTTGTGAAATCTGAAATTCAATTCATGCCAGTCTCCCCCCTCACAGCATGAGTAATGCACATGGAAACCAGCCAAAACGAGCATTTGCCCTCTAATGGGTTCATGGGAGTCGTGATTGGAGTGTAGGCGATCGGGTAAAGCTACAAGTGAAGCTGTATTATGAAATGATGATTTTGTTCCCTGCCCTGAAGCAACAGAAATGCATTAGTTCAAGTCGAAGGGGGGTATCTGTTTGTCCTGCTCTTCGTTTTCTAATCCTACATGAGGACGGACTCTTCTTGCTTTGAGGCGCGAGGAAAAAAATGAGAAAATGAAATTTCAAAATGCCCCGAAACCTCAAACGGTAACCTGTGCCAAACTCATATAAGTTACACAGAGAACAGAAGTGGATCCACAACTTTTGGATTTTGTTGGAAAGGTAAGAAAACTTGTGCAATGCACTACACTCAGTTATTCTCCACAGAGATGGCACATTTCAAAAATGTAAGATCATTGCTTATTTAGTTCTTCTGTTTGCAGAAGAACTCCATGAACACCACTCTCTCCAGGCACGTTTGAGATCAACATCAGTAACTGACAGATTACATTGGTTACTTTGAACTGGACAAATGTGCAGTGATTTTTCGGAGGGTCTATGAAGAAAAAGAACACTGCACTTACAAGGATGACACAAAATGTCAAGCTGTATAACTGGAAAATAAAGCAAGGATAACAGTCTACAACCATTCTGGTGGCTCCATGGGGCTGTACAGGCACACCAGCTTTAAACCTAATGCTGGGTGTGCTAACATGCTACAAAATGACAGCCAAGCCTGCTTTACAGGAGCTACTTGTAAGGATTTGCTAAGCTACATGGCTAATAGTAGCATTAACAGCATCAATCTTAGTTGATCAAATCACCATGAGCTACTACTACTCAGGGGCATCAATTATGGTTGAAGTTCTTGGAAAGACTGGCAACTGGTAATGCTAACACTGGCTACTTGGCAAGTGCAAAACTTTAGCTGGAAGAGTAGCTACCTTGTTTTCAGTTCAGTGCAATGGGCAAGGTAATAGGAAGAATGGTGTGTGTCATATTTTTCTCCTACTATTTCCCCAGATATGTGCACTCATTTGTGGACTCTATCTGCTGCATGCTATGATACCTGCAAACGTGGCCTATCTTTCATGCTAACGTTGCCCTCTACACAAAGAGACTGAACAACAAAGCACAGAACGTTATAGCTCATACATATGACTGCCTGAGTCAGAGGACAAAAGAGTCCAAACAGAAACTAAATGACACTGAAAGGTCAGCGACTGGTGACACGAGGCGATAGCACACCAGCAACAGATTGTAAAGAGATCTAATCACCAGATGCCCTTTCAGGAGCAAAACAAAAAAAGCCCAGAGAGCAGGAATGTGTTGACTGACTCCATACAACAAGACACTGATGTTTTCAAACCCTGTGGCACTTACTTGGGCTCGATATGAACATTGGAATGACAGCAGGCTAAACGGCTAGGAGTAACCTGAAATATCCCAACAAAGCTGGAAACAGTGGAGTAAGTGACTGGAAAAACAAAACTTCAGTAGTAATTTAGCAACTACCAGTGAGATTCCTTTGGAAGACTGCTGCTAGAAAACCTGTAAGCTTATTCACTCTGTTCATCTTAGGGAAACAAAATACTTTGAACAACAAACTTAACAAGCAGGAAATTAAAAAAATACACACATATTGTGATCTATTGTCCTATTTTCTGATCAACTTCATACTTCTCAAAACTTTCTCTTTAGTCCAAAAGATTGCTTGCTTGCAAGTACAGTAGCAACCTGTCAAAAAGCTGCAGTTCCTCTAGTGACCACTACAGTAGAGGTGTGTGGTCACTCTGATTGGCAGGTGGGTGAGTGGGGTGACATCACAGACAATACATGCAGTTTTTATTAGTCCATGATGATGATCTGTAAAAGACTTGTATTTTTTTAAAGATCTCACATTTCTACCTCTTCAATTCAATCCTTATCTATCACTTCCTGTCCTGGATAAAGATGATCATTTAAAGCCATTGGAAACATGTATAAGACTCTGAATGATATAAAGAGAAATTCTATGTCAACAAACTTCTTGACTGTTTCCAATCTCCCTATAATGAACATCTTCCTCCTCTGTATTCCCTTCATCAGAGCTCCACTAGGGCCTCCTGCCTGTCAGCTCAGCATTGGATATCTCCTGTAATTAAATGACTGCAGCGTGGCAGGTGTCCTTATGACAGACCAGGAGCTCACACTGATTTACACCATGCTGGGGAAGCAGTGGCTCAGGAGGGTTGACTGACTGTTTGCACAATGAGCGTTGGTTCGTGGACGGGCCCCTGAGAACAATGCAGCTCGAGACTTCAGGTGAGAAAAGTGTAAAGAGTGAGAAGGGGGGGGGGGGGGGGGGGGGGGGCACATCTGTGCACCGCTGCCGACTACCAGCAGTAGATGGTAATTGGACTGAACAAGTGCCAAGCATAATTTTAGCGAGAGAGGAAGACAGGCGCGGTGAAGCCTGACTCTGGGGCGCCGGTACATTTGGAACAACCTGACTGACAAGCTATTCACAGATCCATTTCCCCGCCTGTCAGTCTGTAAACGAGGCACAGTGTCACTATAGCACCTCCATGACCCGCAGTCATCCTGTCCCAGTGTCACCGCTGCTTGGCTGACTGTCATGTTGGAGCAATCCGTATTAAGTGAAGGGCAGAGAGCGGAGAAAACATTTCATAGTTACTTTAAACTTCAATTATGTTTTGATTTTGTCTTAAAACTACTTGGCTGTATTCAAACAGTCTTAATTCTTCCACTGGCACTCCATGTGCTTCCTGTTTTTACTTTAATTTCATTACTGTTTATTTTAGACTGCACTCTGATCTAGAGCATGTATCAATATCATTCATTTGAGATGAGTACTGTAGGCAGATTATTTCTTATTTTGCATATCTTTCAGCATCACATACAGTACTTTCTGCAGATTCATCAGGTGCACATTCAGACTGCAGTCTCCTGTTCTGCCACATCCCCAGGGAGGCCAGGCTACAGAATGATACTGCTTTGTGTCTATGATCAAAACATCTAGCACCAACAACATCATTGTCATTGGGATCACATTTTTCCCCATTCTGATATGTGATGTGAACATGAACGCATGAATAAGCAGGTGGTCCATTAAAATGCATGGAGAGAGTGTAGTTAGAAGCCATGAGGCATTGAGAACAAACACTAAGACGTTGTAACGACCACCTCAGCACCAACTCTCTCTGCTCGTGGACTTGAAGCCTGCAGACTGTTGCTCTGGTACAGACTTTATCCTGCTCAGGCCTGGGACTTGATCCGCTCGTGCACATTTAATATGCAGCATGCTGACTTTGTTTTCCGTGGCCACAATAGATAACCATCACATTAGTGACAGCTGCAACTTTAGTGGTTTATCTACCGCATTCAAGTGCAGACTGCAATTAATTAGCTGTGGTGGGGTGGGAGAGCGCAGCCACAGAGAAATGAGAAATCTCCACTATTTATTCAGTGTGAATGTTAATCGACTGCTCGTTTAGAAATCATTAATGGCAGAGCCTCAGAGAACCAACGCAGCCCAACTCGTGAGACTGTTCCCCTGCAAAACAACAGTCTCCAAAATAATGAGCAACACAAACACATCTCTCTCTCACTCTCTTCTTTTCATTGTGATGATTTTTGTCATTAATCAATATTTACTGGGTAACAGAGCAGCCACTTCATCTTCATGTGAAATTAAGAGCTTGTCTCCTCTAATCTATTATGTTGAAATAAAACATGTCAACTTTGCAATCACAGAAAGCTAATTCCCTAAACAGTTGAGGTAGCTTGATCTATTTTTGAACGAAACAAGCCACGAGGAAAGTAGGAGTTTCACTCCCTCTCTACACACACAAACACACACACAGTGCAATGGAATAAATATGTGGTGTAATAACATTTTGCAATGTAAAGTAGCTTCACCTCACAAGAAGATTTTAACTAAACTGACTTAAATGACGAATACAGCCACAACACACAGAGTGATGATCTCCTGCGCTCCAGTGTCATGCTATTCATCTGCTGCCAATCCTGGAAGATTCAAACACTGACTCACTAATTCTGACTATCTTGCTGATTTCTAAATGAACCTGCACATTTAGTGGCCTGTTAGTGTGACAAACCCGTGGCACAGCTGTGCAGTGTAATCAGCATCTTGATGCGTCACATCTGTCAGGTGGAGGGAGGGTTTTGGTAAAGACATGCTCACAGACATGGATTTAAACATGTTTGTTTAAATCATGTGTTAACACTGCACCGTGCATCATGCAGCTTTCACTAACCACTAGTTAACAGGTCTGACCGTCGACCAGCTCATCTAACAAGGTCCTTTGAGCAGAAGGAAGTGGAAGGAACATAAGGTGGATGGATGGCTACATTTAGACACTTCTTGTGAATTAAGTAACACACTTTACTGCAACACAGAACTGGCAGTCACGACTCTGTGTTGCAGCAGTGAGGATGTGTGGTTGGCCTATTGTGACTGGTGAGTGCAGAGAGTGGCTGCCAAGGCACAGACCAATAGTCAACGTCAATAATCCACCTGCAGTAATGGATGGAGCTGTACCCACGGGAGTAACGCTGCCTCCACTATCCTTACAGGTAATTATGTTGTAAATGATCTGCACATTTAAAATCAGCCGACAGTTGCACAGATTTTTGTGTCAGTCTCAGTAAGCCCAGAATTAAACAGCCCCGGGGGATATCTTTAACTGTGTTAACTGGCAGAGAGAACAAAACATTCACAAGTGTTGTTGAGTCTTTAACATCAGAGCAGCTAACAAGTGACCTCTGCAGAGTCAAAGTACAGTTCACAACAAAGTCAAACTCATTGTTTACCTGCCGTCATGTTAGTGTGCTGTTTTAAATTACATTTCCCTTAGAGTAGAAACGACACTGTTAAAACAGTGTCGTTTCTAGAGTAGAAACGACACTGTCAAAACACTTTGATGCCTTTATAATTACAATTAATGTTTAATTCCTATCTCTGTGGCTCTTCTGGAGACCCCAGTCTCCCACAGATGTCAGACAATAGATGTGTGGAGAATGGGAAACACTGGAACAATGGAGCAGTACATTTTCCTCTAGTCCATGCTGTGCATGTGTGTGTTTTCACTGTGACTCTGACAATGCAGGTGACTGTGCATGTGAAGACTTCTCAGCTCTTATGGATTTGCTTTCTCTCTCTCTCTCTCTCTCCTCCCACTCCTCTGGCAGAGCACATCCACTGCAGCAGATCAGCAGGAAGATACCGTGGCTGCCTTTCCAACTTCCTTTTCTTTTCTTTGTCTTCACCCGCGGCTCTTTATCCCTCCACGCTCGATGGGTGGGAGGCAGAGATTTCATTTTCAATTTCAATCATTGGAACCATTAGTCTGTTCTTAGTCACACTGTAAAACTATTTTCAAATGGAGAGGAATTAGGATAAATTGAAATTACACCATAATGGCTTATCTTCTACAGCTGAAGAAGCCAGATAGGAAATTTGGGAGACCTCCGTGATACACGATCAGGGTCTGCACCAGGACTCACTAAGGAAATGTAAAATGAATGACCCCTCATTCCTGAGAGGTGTTAAACAAGAGGGAGGCAACACATGGCAGTGGAGCAACAGTCCTGCAAAGTTACAATGATAACAGCCTGAAACTCTCACAGATTGATAACCAGTGACTTTTTAGAGTCGACATGCAAAGCTTTTGACATGCACAGCTAAGACACAGGTAACTGCACCTCATATCCTGGGGGAAGTACAAAGAGAAAGAGATGAAACCTGTCTAGAAAATGCTTCTCTTCTGAAATAAAATGACACATGTATGGAAAGCTTTTTGGGTTGGATTCTAACTGTCTTCACCTGCAAGTTTATTTGAAGTCTTTGTGTCTGTCTGCTGTTCTTCTCTTCATCTAAGCTATCTATCTATCTATGTATCTATACCTCTGTGTGTATCTATGTATGTATCCATCTAGAGATCACACCTGGCTACTTGCCCTAAAAGCAGATCTCTGCAGCACATACTCCAGCTGTTGTTTGCCATTGTGGGGCTGCATTCATCCCTGATAACGCGATGTGGCATTTAAGAGCCGTTTTGTGGGCCACAGCTGTAGCACAGACCTCACTGAACCTTTCCAATCATTCTGCAAATAGCAGGGCAGGGGATGGGAAGGGTGGGGGGAGATTTCTGATGGACAAATGAGAACAAACTGCAGGAGGACATGAGGGAAGATCCAGAATTGCTCCTCATATGGTGAGCAGAACGAGATGTGGATGCTCATTAAAGACTGAGCCAATGGGAACAGGTCAAGGACAGTGCAGTACAACTACTGCCCTTAACATGGCTACATTTCAAAGTTGCTCCTCGTCTCAGTCGAGCTCTTCCAGCAGTATTACATAACCCGGAGGTGTTTTGAAGTTGGGGTGAGGGGAAGTGGAGCTGATAGCTCTGAAGGGTGAGGGAGGGAGGGGAGGGGGGAGCCTGCACAAAACAACAATCAGTTCTGCTCCCAAGGTGACATCACATCCCTCACCATCCTCTGTCCCGCTGCGCTAGGACCTGCTAGGCTGCCTCCTCACACTGACTGATGATGAAGAGAGGCTTCACATGTCAAATCACCTGTTTTCATCCGTTACATCCGAGACACAGAGACGTCTAATAGCAACACCTGTCACAAAAATAAACCCCGCTTAGCAACCGCTCCCAAACACAAACATGAGCTATTTTTGCCAGCGAGGGCCTGAGTTGTAGGAAGGCAGCAGCAAAGAGAATCAACACCTGACATAATTACCTAATGCAATAAGAATGTATTTATGTCAGGATGGGCCACAGTTAGCGATGAGCTAACCTGTTCTAATCCATGGCAGGTAGGACACACGCAGAGACACACCAGGAATGTTCTAATTCCTGCAGACATCTCCAATAATTCCCCACATGTTCAAAGTGATTTTATCTTTTCACAGAGATACAATGCTATCCCTCCCAAAAAACAGAAAAAGAACCAACACGGGGCAAAGGCTACATCACCAGTGAGGATAAGAACACAAAGCTGCAGAGAGATCGATGGCAGAGTCTTAAAAACAGATTCTTGGTGAAACATTTTTTTTTCTGACTGAGCCTGAGGAAAAGTTTTCAAGGTAACTTTAACTCTCTGCTGCACTGCAGAGCTACTGTATTTATCCCTACACACATTCACTTGTGCATTTGTCTTTGCAGACTAATCCCTGGAAGAGCCAGAGCTATTTGCATACATTACAACAGACCCCACACAATAATTACAGCCAAATGAAGTTGGCGCGTGGACAGACAACCCCTGGACTCTAAGTATGAACAACAATCTAAAAGCTCATGACCCAGAATACATTAAGCAGTCGCCAAGAAAACCCAAGCGTTGCCACCGCTGACATGAAAGTCAGGTGGAACACTCAATGAACTTGAGCACGGCCGTCTTGTTTTAACAGTCTGAACACACAGTTCCTCTGCACCTCCGTGTCCTCTTCTTAAATGTAATTAAGTTCCAAATTTATTCATTGGCTTGAAGTGTGAAGGAGGAGGTCAGCGGAGGACGGAGAAGGTTGAATGTGGAGGGTAAGAGTGAGTGCAGAGGGAGGATGGGGGGATAATTGTCAGAAGAAGTGGAGTCGCAGGCTGTGTGTGATGGAATGAGATCAGAAACACAGACAGTGAGGGGAGTGGGACTGTGGGTCTCCATTAAGAGTGAGAGGAGAGCAGCCGTGGATTATATAGATCCAGGATTAACATCTCTCCACAGTCGGGGATCAGTGTGAAATCGTAAAGGTGAGCCACCGTCATTTCTCCCCTGCCTCCCCCCGGGCTGTGAAGTTTTCACCAGATATCAGATAACGATTGTGAGCGAACAGTTCTTCCACCTCACTTTTCCACTGAGAGTGCATTGACTATCTGCACCTATTTATTCCAAGTTTGAAACTTTTGTTTCACACTATTGATGAAAAAGATGCCAGCAATGGAATTGGTTGGAAATGTAATAACAGCCAGATTAGGTTCACTGACAATATATTCTGTACCAGCGCGACAACACAGTTATCTTGGCTTGAGAAAGCTCATCCTTTGTTGAAACAGATTGTGGTGCTGTTGTGTAAAAGTTTTCAATGTATTATTGTTCTTGTAGAAAACGACCAGAGGAGGATTCAACAGCTACTAAATCTAACCCCCTTACAGGTGAAGAAGAGGCTAATAGTCAGTGAACAATGGTTCTCTAAAATGAATCTGATCAAGACACTCTTTCTATTGAGCCAAGGAACAGCAGTAACTTAATTAAATGTCAATAACTTACTGGTAAACAAAGAGACAGACTGAACCTGAGCCTGATCCGAGCCTCTGAACAGTTCAGATGTGGCCCATTATGTTTTCAACAATGGTGTTACATGATCTTGTCTAAAATTAAACTAAAATGGATTGGCCTATTGTTTCTTAAACTCAACTACCTCTCAAACCAGAAACTTTCTAACAAGAAACTTTGCTCTCTGAACTTATCGATGCTAAAGTAAGGCCACAGCAATGTCAAAATTGACCACAACCACCCTCCAACTATGAGTGCAGAAACCTAATAGCATATATATTCTTACTGGAAAAAAAGAAACAGTGTCTCCTTTACATACAGTATACTATAGCTTTTCCAATCACAGTTTTATTTTTACACTGTAAGATGTTTTGAGCTATCTTTTTCATAATTCCATAGAAACACAAGACTGAGGGATCAATATCAGCAGTGTGCCATGATGAGCCAGCGTCAGTGCAGCTGTAGACCCTCATTCAGTTCAATGAGAATACTGTAGAAGCTTTGCAATGTGAACATATTTTTTTTTTTACTGTTTTACCACTCATTAAGATGGAGAAGTTTGCTGTCAGAGCAGAGTGTGATCGATACAGTGAAGTAGAAGAAGAGAGTAGGGGGAAGACATGCAGCAACTGGTGCAGCTGACCAGGAGTCACTGATGAGGGTGTTTCTGCCCAGTATACACTAAACATTCACTCCTGCATAGTTGTCTTTCATTGCACTGTCTGATATGTTCATCATGTATCCTAATTTAAACCTGAGGTGGCTCCAAAGCAGAGACAGTCTCTATTGGAGCAGAGCTCTGAAGTGAAGTGTCAGCAGGGAGGATGTGATCTGAAATGACTCAAGAAAACAATTCAAGTGAACTAGGTTTTATGCTGAGACATGTGCAGCAGTTAATTGTGTTTATTGAAATGAAACAAAGCCCTGTGGTGTGTTCTTCACTGTTACAACATGAACAGCAGAGATATTACATTAAGTTAAGGCAAAGACAGCAGACAGTCTAAACATGTGTCTGTCACTAATGCACATTCCTTCATTCTGATGAGCAGCTCAGAGCTCTTTGGAAAGGTTGTGTGGGGCCGAAACACACGGAAAACAACAAACACAGAGTAAACTTCTCTCCCGTCTTTGGTTCAGACCAAACCAAACTACCTGCAGGTGAGATCATCCTCAGAATGCATTCACTAGTGAAACCAGAGTGAACTCTGTAACCCAGCAGCTCCTGCAGCAGCTGCTGCTGCATTTCAAGGTTTGTTTACACCCTTAGTTTGTATTTTTCCTTATGGTTTCTTCTTTCTGTTTCTCTGTATGTTTGTCCTTGCACAAGTCAAGTGCCACTCTGCCAAAGCGCAGGTGACACAGCCGACGCCTACGGGATAGGGCTAATGAGGTGGCCTGCCAGTCTAAAACCTGGCTGCTCATCTGGCCCCTGCAGCAGGGGACTGCAGAGAGAGACATCTTAATAAGCAACAGTAGTCGACCTGTGGAAGACGACTACTTATTTCTATTTTAGGAAACGTTGTTAAACTGCTGCTGCACTTTTGACATCTCCAGATCTGATACAGACACTGTTTTTGTCTAATCTTTTCTCCAACAGGCATGTACAATGGAAACTGCCATTCCTGTCTAATTGACTGCCAGGCCTTTTTAATGCTAAGAGCTGACAACAATCTCACAAGATACTGTAGCGTGTTTTCTTATGCTTGGTCTAAAACAAGTCTAAATATTTTTATGTATGAGCAGTTCATAAAATATCTGATCTACTGTCAGACATGTTTACTCTTGTTTGAGTTTGCTCCTGTAGGATCCTTTCATTCAAACTCTGCTCTGATTTGCATTTTTCCCTTGTGAAAACTGGGCCTGAAGCTCATCTATTCACTTCCTCATTGACATGGATGGCCTTAAAGCAGACATATTATGCCCCTTCTCCACATATTAAAATAGTTCCCATGTGTCTTAAAGACATGTCTGCTTTGGTCAAAACACCCCAGGGATCAAACATCACAGCTCTTTTCATACTCTCAAACAGCCAGTGTTTCCCATACATTCATTTATTCTTGGCAAGTTTGGCATTATATTTACATAAACTATATTTCAGTGTGAAGCAATCATGAGCTATTGTTGGAATGTAGTGAAGGCAATGCTGTTATAACATAGTTATATATTACCTAAAGAGATTAGAGATGTTGCCGGCCATTGCAGAAAACTGACATTGTGCTGTTTTGCGTATTTGCTGTTGAAAGTGAATTTTCTGGCAGATGTATCTGTATTTCTAGATGAGTGTTTTAGTGTCTGGTCATGTGTCAGTCACCACACTCTCTGACAGCAGGTGAGCATTATTTGCTCTTCCAGCTGACTGCAGGTCTGTCACCCACCGCAGGAGAGCATGCTGGGAAGTGGGTCACTGTCAACACCGTCTGTCTCGTGCACATATGCTCCAGCGGCATCCTGTCTACCCCGAGGAAAACCATGACACCTCAACAAAGAACCAAGCAGACGGTGTCAAAAGTCTGCAACCTCACCACAAAACAATCACTGCAGTTGTTTTGTCGACTCGAGCAGCAATGAATCAACACGTTTGTGCCACTTCACCAGTGTCATGTTTCCCCTGTGACTGACTGCTAGTGAGCGAGGCAGACCAGCTGATAGTTCTCTGGCAAAGTCAATACCCGAGTGATGAAGCGAGACCAAGGTACACTGTTGGAAGCAATCAGGGCAATTTCCAAGATGAAAACACTTTTCCCAGGATCAAAGTGTGTGTTCTCTGCTGGGAGGTCTGGTTACCTACCACGGCTGCAGATTAAAGGTGACAGTGTGGTCTTGAGCATGACTGATGGATCTAAACAAAGGGCTGGTGAATCAATGGAAACCTGGCAACATTTTTTGGGGAACTCATGGCTAAGGCACCCGTGTAATGGTGTTTGACACTTTAACCTCATCATCACCCTCAACATATGAAGAGAGAACCAGCACGGCGCTTGTATCTTCCTAAAGGACACCGAAGCTCTTCTACACATGTACAGCGGTGTGTCCTCACCCAGATGACTGCAAGCTCAATGTCATAAAGCACTTCCTTCTCTAACGGGTCATTTCATGGCTTATTGCCTCACTTTTGTTTCATCTCCCAGCCAGGAACACGGGCCATTTACATGGCTGATATCACCCAACAACAAACTGCAGTACTGTAATAATGCAGCAAATGAAATGAATCTGAAAACATCCTTGTTGCTGTTTCTGTATTTCCTCTAAGCCATAATGTTTACATTACAATGCGCAACGACTGCACTACAGCAGATATTTGCCATTTGATGGGTATGGTTTTATGGTAAAGAGACAAGTTTTTGCATAGTTGTCACACATGGGAATCACAGAGGAACGCAAGAGCACATTGTTGTTTTGTTTAATGAAAGGATATCCATTCAGAGCCAGGGTGATTTGGATAGTTCAGCACACATTTTGTTCAGGATGTGTTGAATAATGCAGTGTTGTGGTTGTTGAGCCAAGATTATTATGTTGTTATTGTCACAACATGTGCTTGGTTTTGTTATAATACTCAGCAATATTTTTATGTATTGAATGCTGCTAAAAAGGGCTCCATTGTAAGATAGGACTCAACACTCACTGTAGAAGCAACACTATACAGGCTTCAGGGTCACATACAGTATAAAGGGGTGTGTTCTAAGGTTAAAGCAGGTATAGGTTATATATTAACAGGGTAATTTAGCAAAGCCTCCGTCAACAGAGAAAGCTTAATGAGATTGGTGGGGAGCTTAATGAGAATATGGATCAACACTGTAAAATATGGGCCTTTAATGCATCATGATTCATTAGAACTGGCTCTCTGCACTGTGAAAGTTACACTATATCTGTTAAATTAAAGAGCAGTCATAATTCTGTTAAAGTCATCCCCTGTTGTGCTCCCTCTGATGTGACTATCACTTGGTAGTCCACCTTTATAAGGAAAATAATCCAATAAATCACATCAAACAAGACTTCAAAAAATGGAAACTATTTCCAGAATGTCCGTCGCAGCAGGCCGTCTACAGTTTGTATCCTCGTGCAGATCTAAAGCCACTGCTGGAAAGCTCCTGAAAAATGCTCTTCCTCCTGTGTTTCCCATCTTACAGCCTGTCAGGCAGTGCAGTCTGGTATCTGCATAGAGGTTATTGACCTGGGAAACGATACAAAGACAACTGACGGAGAATCTGTTTTCCATGCACCGACTGCCCATTGTCATTTCCAAAACGTATCTTCTACATCTCCTAAGGCACATCTGCCGCAAAAGCCTTTTGATAATAAAGTTAGTGCACCATTTTATTTCACTTTCAGCTGTTCTAGTTTGCCAGAAATCATGAAAGAGTGTATTAACATGGTTAGCGAGTGGAGTGGAAAGACATTTGTGAAATAGACTTCCAAGGCTTGTCACCATTTTCTGTCAGTGAAAAACAAAAGGTTGCTCATGTGTTTTCCAAAAGCTTCCTCAGTTTTCACCTTTTGTCTCTTCCCATAGTGACTCAGTGGTTTCAGTTATTTCTGAAAACATCTTCCAAGGAACTTCCATCTTTCCCCAATTCCCTTGGTGCCCGCTTTATGAAAAGTTGGTACTCTGTTGAACTCTCAATGACATTTAATCACGCTCACGTATTAATCTCACCCTGTCTGTCTTGTCAGCATAATGCAGTGGTGGTTTCCCATGAAATTGCAGCCCATGTTTTTTCTCTTTCTTTGCTTTTCTCTCACCATCTCTTCGAGAAACGAGTGATCGCTAAAACGCAGCCAGATGTTGGAAGTGTCTGAGGTACCATTCTCGCTCAGCTGAGGCAAAACTCCACACTGAGCCAACTGGCACGCCATGTTCAAGGGAAGTGGTTCAATTTAGTCTGAATAACCAGGCTTTAGTGGTAGATGAGCAGTGGCAGAACAATCTCCGGGGTTGCCAATACACAAAGCAATTACTGTACACACATCTGTTGCTGTGGACTACCTGTCAAACCAGCAGATTCGATAACTAGTACACAAGACACTCTGGGTCCTGGTTCTCACAGGACACTGGACACAGAGTTGGCGTTTGAAGGCTTCTTCCATATTAGCACATTATCTTCCCTTCATGTCTTCCCTGGTGAGCCCCCTGCTGATGGGATCTGTGACGTGGAAGAAGTTAAACCCCTCTGGTCCTCAGCAGGAGAGGAGGGGTGAAGGGTCAACCCGAGCTGAGATCAAGTGGCCCCTAATGCCCAGTAGAGGAAAGTCTTGCCATAACAAACTTTGCTCAGTTTGAGTGAATGAAAGCAGAAGATCCCTGAAAGGAACTGCGTCGAAACTTTGAAGATTAGACTAAACCAATTATCTCTCTTTTCTTTAAGGTTACTACATTATGGTTCTAAATGGAAACTAAAAAATCTTAAAATATAATTCAGTAAAAAAAAAAGAAAAGACATTCACTTTACTTTCATGCATTAAATATTACTTGTGGCCAGGATAGCTTTCATTGGTGCACCTACAGCTTGCAGCACCTTTCATGCTGGGTGTTAATATTTTATAACCACACTAAAAGGGACAAATAACAGGGCATGGGGGAGGACTTAACTGTCCTTGCTTGGTGACCCACACTTTCATTCTCAAACAGCAACACACACTCCTGATTTAACTGCTACAAACTGGCAGAGTAGCCAGTCACTGCTCTTGGCAAGTGTACATAGACTAATCAACTATGATCACATGATATAAATATAAAACCTTATGAAGTGTTTCATGTTGAGGATATGACACAACATCAGACGTATACGCTCAGTAACATCAGACCAGACTGTGGAGTGACATTAACTCTAAACACCCAAACCATTTTAATCATGTCAATCAATCAATGCACAGTGCACTCTGACCCAACACCAAGTGATACACGAGACCAAATATGCTGGTAAAATGTGAGGACAACAGCTGCACTGTATTTTAAGGCTGCTTTTATGAAACAACAGCATAGCTTGACTACCAAGTGGTGTTTCCCTGAAGGAGAAGAAAGCTGTGAACCAAGTGACCAATTAACCGTCATCAGCTCAGCTCAGTGTTGTCTGTCAGGCAGACCATAAACAAATCAAAGTAAACAAACTGCAGCACAATAAAGCTGCGCTATGGAAACCGCTGCAAGACGATTAATATTTAATCATGTGTAGAACAGTCAAAGTGACAACAGTCCACCTCATTAAGTGATTGTGAAGTTGAGGCCACGGGGCCAGTTCACAAGCCGTCCACACACTAGGAAAATAAAGATGATGGGGAGAGGCAGGCAACATGGCACAGGGGCTAAAGTAGAAAATCACATCCAATTAACACTTCCTGAGTCTCCTGAGGATCAGGCCAATGAGATCAAATGACTGTATCACAGAATGATCAACTGGATCTGATTAAATCTGCTGTGGAAAAGAGGACGAACCTTTAATTTTTCATTGTTTTCATATAAACATTGTTCCCTCAGGTCAAGCTCATTAGCTGTGATGACTTTTATTGTTATTCTGCTGTTGTCTCTCATCTCGTCTGACAATCACCCTGTCTCTGATTCCAAAGCGTTAAAGCTTTTCCTCCTGCACACATAACAGCTAATGTAGCCTGGGCCTTTATGAGAGGGAGGTGATAGAGCTGATTCAACAATCTTCAAAACACAGACGCCTGTTAGAAAATGAGTTATTAAGCAAAGTCTCTCAGATACATTTTTCAACCTCTCCCGTGGCTGAAACTCCTCTTTTTGCCAACTCTTAACTACAACCATGACTTCTCTGCTATGAAATATACAAGTGATGAAGATTTAACATGATAAGAACTCATTTATAACACTTTATTCTGCATGCATTGTGCAAACAGTGTAATATCTCCTTGGCAGTGGTTCAGGAGATGATTTCCCACCATAGTCTAAGCCGATGAGTCAGCCAAGTGGTGGAGCTGGATTCCACCACAAGTAGTCAAAGTCTCAAGTTGCACCAGCCTGAGATATTTCTTTCAGAAAGGTCCTCAGGAAAGGCCTCTTAAATAAGCAGGTATTGAAACCGAGGGTGGCAAAGAAAATTACACACTAGAAGATTTTTCATTACACGCAGAGCAAAGCTGATCCAAGCACAGACCTTTGTTTTCATCTGGTTCCCCGCTGACGTGAAATCTAAACAGCAGCACATGGAATCACTTCACATGCTCACCACTTTTATGTTCAAACTAATAAATCAACATATTCATGTGAAGCATTAGACTGATTATCATAGTCAAACAAGACCGGTATTAGAGAACTGGCAGCCTCCAGCATGAACCTGAGACCAGGACTTCCAACAGTCTGTCATCTCTTAAAGGTTGGCAGCTGATTAGCTTAGCTTAGCTACGGGGGGCAACAGTGAACCCTGCTTTGTCCAAAGTTCACCTACAAGCTCCTCTACAGCTCGCTGACAAGTTTAAAAATGTTCAAAAGATCCAGAGTTTAACATCCACATTATCATATAATACACTCCAGTAGTGGTGCAGCAGATCACAGTTGAGCCGTGATTGTTCCGATCGCTCTCCACCAATCAGCACACAAGTGGTGCACGGATCGATCGAAGATAAAAAAAAAAGTTGTGCGTGTAGTGTGGGAACACGTAGGCGTCCCAGACAAATAAACGGGAAATTAGAAAAAAACTGTTGCGCACAACAACAAAATTGTTTTATCAACATGTTTACTCACCCCCCGGGATCTGAAAATGATCTGATCCGTGACCCGAACCGGTGTGGTCCGATCCGTCAGGTTTCTGATCCATTGCAACTGCAGTGAACCAATGACAATTTTGTGACGTACAGTATGAATCTGTTTTTATGAGGCCAAAGAACCAATCCTGTCTCTTGGAGGTAAATTAACCTGAAACCTTGCAGGTGGTGGGGGCCACACTTCTCTATCAGGAGGTGCAGTAAGAGGAGATGAGCTCCAGTTTTTCATTCTATGCGGTAAAAAAAAAATGAAACACAACATTAATCTAAAACAGAGGACTGAGTAACTTGTGAGCACCAATGGGTTTCTTTAATATTATGAAAATGAATTGCAAATCAAGCCTTGGGGCATATTAAACACTAATGAGGCTCTGATGTCAGTGAGCTGCCAAGAATACAAAGGGTTAAAAGAAAAGACAAGAGACACCCCTTATGAAGAACAGCTCTTCTTCATAAGGGGTGTCTCTTGTCTTTTCTTTTTGCTTACAAAAGGTGCACCAGAGAGTCCACATCTAGACAAAGGTCCCACAAGCGCCTATTATTATAGAAAGTGACAGATCTCCTCTCAGGAAATTTTAATTTCTAGTTAGTAAATCACTCCAACTTGTCCCGGAGGCAGCTGACTGGAGAGAAACCTGAGAAGACTGTATGTCTTTCATGCCCTGATTCCCTCTCTACTTTATTTATGTCTTAGTAAAAATGAAGCAAGACTATAACAGGAGCGAGTTATCAGACGCTCTCGGGAAGTTCCTATATGGATTTAGAGAGATTAGGCCTGAGAAACCCAAGACGCTCTCCATGAGAACCAGGCTATAAATCAGTTTTATACTCACTTGCCTCAGTAATGATCTTTGATTCATTTACTGGATTACTCACACTTTATTAAATAAGTCATTATAACAATAAATGCTTTGCTTTGGCCTTTTCTAATCCATAGCATCATCTTGTCAACTGTCTGGAATAGAACCAAACTACCCCTCAGCCAAGAGAGCCACAAATAACACCAGAATTAGAGATGAGAAACGCTGCTTTCTTCCAGACGGCGTGTTTATCTGAAGGGGCAGAGAGAGCGTTTTCATCCAAGGCCAAGCTCTGGTCTCTGTGATCAGTCGGCCATGTTGCGGAGGAAATGCTTATTATGTGGTTGTGCGCGAGCCTTGTTTGTTGTGACCTTGAGGGTTCTTCCCATGGCATAGTGGGGCTCTGCGCAATGAGAGGAGTGACCACAGGATCCGCCCCAGGGGAGAGAAAAAAAGAAGTGACCCAAACATCATCAAGCTGTGCATTTCCTCCTGTCTTCTGCTCTGCTCTGGACAAACACTCGGTGTCTCCATCTATCTGGATGTCTTTATCTTCTCTAGCTGCACATCTTCATTCTGCTTTTTCTGTGGCTAAACCACAAGATTCAGTTTGCTTTCTTGATGCATAGCCTGCTACCATATATTACAAAGCCAGGGCTTATGCAAGCTATTATATAAATAGTTTAGTCACAAATATGCACATGTATGTACACATTCAGCTCAGTTCAATCTATGCATGACTTCAAGATTTCTTTCAAGCAGATGGGCAGTTTGGAAAGGAATAGACGCTTTGCTGCTATCACAGACGGGACCAGAGACTCCCTGTTAATGTGAAGACAAGAACAAGAGGAGCTCTTTACACTGCTGCTGTGTGAAGTGTATGAGGAGAGGCTGAGAGCTTCAGATGTGCAGCTAACTTTAGGCGAGACTCCCTGCGGCAGCTTCTCAACAGCTCTACTGTTTCTACAAACCCAATAACTGACAACCTCTCCAATATTTTCAAAGTATAAATGTGATGTTGGAATGTCCTGGTGGCTCAGTTGGTGCGCAAAGATTAGTTCAGTTCCACGTGAGACAAAAAGCCCAAAATAGTCTGAAGACAAGGACGTGCTGAGGCCCTGTGTTGCTGAACAGACATAGCAATCCTGAGATGAAAGCATGGCATCTGTGATGTCATGACACAATAGGGGTTGAAGGAAAAAAGATTCTGCTTTCAAACATATCAACACCAATCTGCTGTCTTCACTTCTCACAATGAGACACTCAAAGTCACACACATTCTGCATGTATCAGGCTGTCAAACATGTGTTTACCTTGTTGCCACTTCAACATGTTCACTCAGTATGCAGGTTCACACATGTTGCAGTAGACAACAGGACAAAGGACGGTTTCTCAGGTCTGTCAACATATCATAACCCCTGTTCTCTCTTCTTAGGATTTTAATTTGAATGAGAATTCAGAGAGGAGGGCTAGAAATGTCTAAAGGTGAAATAAAAAAATGGAAATGTTCATTACTCTTTCAGAGTTTACCAAGGGATATGTACAGTATTCACTGCAGACTGGGTGAAAGTACAGGAAGCAGCTGGATAAAGTAAGCTTTGTTCTACAATACATCTATTTGCTTCTACTGTGTAACATTCAATAAGTGGAGCTGGGGCAGGGAGTGAACCTCACCCTGTGTACTTGCACCTTTCTTGGAGGAGTTGATTTGTCTGACGTTCCTCCCACTGAGGACAGTTTCCAGTAAGCCTGACATCTGGTGGGGCACTGAGCTCCATGCATTATCATAGTCAATTCTTAAACTCCCCTCCTCCATTGATTTATGATTCAGTAGAATACATTTTTTCAGCAACATTTTGTAGTGTTTTTTGTAACTGAGGGACAAAGGGAGGTGTGCAATCAATATGTGACACTTGTGGTCTACAGCCACTCTTAAACCAAGGCTTCCAGACAGAAATAGCTGCTGGAGGACATCATTTACACTGAGACTGGACTCATCAGATCCAGCAGTGAAGAACAGCATGGTCTTTCTTGTTACTGGCTGACTCACAGGATAACAAGCTCTATTCTTAAGGCAGCGTACTCAACAAGGTTGCAGGTGAAGGGCTGCGTGGTGCAGGAAAGTACAGTGAACCTGCCGACCCAAAAACTCTAACTTGTGTGCAACACTGACTGCAGATACTGACAATAGAAATGTTTCCAGTGGGCAAATATGATGTGTGTGAAGGCTTAGTCCTGATCACAGCAGGTTTGCATCTAACCCATGGCCCAATATCATCCTCTCTTTCTCTCCCACATCACTATCTAAATAAACCAATAAATAATGTGAATAACCTGCAACTTCAGTTCCCGACCGGACGTGCCGGTCCAGGCCAATAATTTGTTTTTTTTCAAGTGTCATGTAAACGTGCAACATGTAAACGAGTGTTTGCAGCTCCTGTGTTGTGAAACTGATAAAGATGTGTTCTTTGTCTATTTGCATGGGTTTTCTTCAGATGTAGTGAGCTCTTAATTTAAAGCTGACAAACAGGTGAGATGGTCAGCATCAACTACTACCAAGTGGAATGTGCTTAATCACTGTTAATGAGACATGACTGAAGATGGAAGCAGTGTGAGGATGTTTGGCACAGTGAGGTGGCTTTGCTGTCTGTGTGTGGCTGGTTTTATGGAGTCATACTCGCCACCTCCCTCCCTCAGACATAATAAATCTACTGCAGGAGCTTTCAGGGTCTCATCAGTCTGTCCTGCCTAGAGACTGGCCAAAGATGTTGACAACTACTACCATGGACTTGAAACCCAGCAAAGCCTGGAGGATACAAGCTCGGTGCTACAGTGAACAGTACAAACAACAGCCTGGCTCGTATGATGACTGCGCTTGTCAATGTAGTGGGAGCAGGGTGCCCTTTTGATTTTAGGACCAAACCTGAATAGATGAGTTTATGTGGGGGGACATTGTCCTGTAGTTGATACATACATACATAAACAGATCCTGTGATCCTTCCATTTTCTTGTCTGCACGCATGTGTGGTTTTGTATCAGAAGCCAACAACAGTGTGGAGAGAAGTTAGCATGCTGAGAGTGGCTACATGCTGAGAACTCGGAAGACTGACCGGAAAAGTACATGTGGGTCAGGGAGGTTCAACTTCTGACAGAATATAAATATTTAAATCAAAAACAACCTTCTGATATCTTCAAATCTCACTCATGAGTAACAGGGAACATTTAAGCTTGACAAAAGTGGTGATTTCATTCATATTGTGGTATCGTTATCATCTGATATGAAAAAAATATTTTCTAACAGGATTTTTTTCCTGTATCGCAGAAATGAACAAAAAGCTTGATGCAGCTACAGGTCGGTTGGATGCTTCCTCATTCCATGTGCAAATGAAACAAGCTAGACTCAGAGGGGTACATCACTCTCAGGTTCTTTTGCTCTTAAAATTTCAGCACTTCCAAGTAGCACCCAGAGGATATTCCTGTACGATTTAATGCACATGACACCAGTGGAATAAATGCAACACTGATCCCCTGTTCCATTATGAGGCTGGTACAAGCCTGCATCAGTCATGAGTGAGTGCCCGTGTCTCTCAACCCCCCAGCACTGTGGCCCCTCTTAGGATCCCAAGCTGTTGTGATAATCCTGTTATCTGCCATTAAAGGTGCAGGGGGGGGCATCATCCAGGCTGAATGTTGATGCAGACTTCCAAGAGCATCAGGTTAATACAGCACACCTCACCTGCATCCATGTGTGTCGGCTTTAACCTCACAGCTACTACTAGATCTAAGCAAATCCATTTGGCTGCGATCCAGACACACTCGCATATATACAGGTGCACATTGTTATCGCCGACAGCTTGCTGCTTCACAAGATACTACTCTACTCTCAACGGGTTCTTCATTACATGCCAACCTGCTGTGAATTGAGCATCCATAATGTATGAAACATCTACCATCAGCATATGCATGCATAACTCACCCATGCACATATGCTGAGAACAATACGAACTCCAAACAAACTCAAATCACCGGCAGAGAGGAGCTGCACAGACATTTCAAGACAATATTCACTGTGATGTGAAGTATTTCTTCTTTGTAGCTCGAACAGTGCCACTGTTAAGTCTTGGCTTCCTGCTGGTGCCACAACTGTATAGATATACATTAGAGGACTGTTTTTTTCCTTTAACACTGCCACTGTCAAGTCTTCCTGCTGGTGCCACAGCTGCATACAAATAAGGACTACTTTGACGGCAAGTATTGAATAAAACCATCAACCAAACGTTGTATTTTACATTTTAAGTTTCAATTTTTTTTTTGTTCAGATGAATTGTCAAGTTATTACATCGACTGTGCTTCGTGATTGCTCTATGGCTCCATTTCTGCCTGTGTCACAAAGTATATTCTGCACTTTGACTACATCCAGAGACACAGCACACACTTCAAATCATGAGATGATTACCATTTATATAGCTTATCGTATCGGTTACACAGCAGATCCCTTAGACACAGGGAGCTGCTCTGCGTGCAGGCATAATGGGTTTCCATTCCAACACCTTGCACCCTGTTTGTGGCCTTGTTGCCTTTTACGACAAGGTGATATTTCAGCGTACTGTGCTGCAAGAGACCTGGCATCATGTAGAAAGGATTTCAGCGCTGGTTTATGGCAGGCATAGACATGCACACACTTGAACATGCCGCATGCAGGTGTAGGCAATCCATTTGATTTCCCCAACTGACTGTAACTATGTCCAAAAGCAGTGTGATTAAAGACAGGGCCCTAATAGATATAATGCAGCTCAATCTCTGTGCGTGGAAACCCAATGTGGAAACAGGGGGAGCAATCTCATCTCAGTGATATGCAGCGCTCGATTAGGAAAGCAGGCCATTAACTACACAGAGATAAATCACACCATTGATAGTATCCTAGGATTTTGGACATCAGCACTACTTAGCTTGACCCGACCAGGAGTTGTGCAAGTTATCTGGGAAGGGTAGAGTGGTCTTTAGAGGGAGAGTCTGCTATACTCTAACCTGCTATTATTTTCATTTTGCTCATATTTTGGTCTCATTATTGTTTTTATTATATTGCACCAAACACCAAAACAAATTCTGTGTGCACACATCTGTTAAACCAGATTGTGTCAGGGTTGATAGGGAACTGGACCCAGATGCAGACAGAAAAAAACAGGTGTGATGAAACAAAAGTAATTTATTAACTCACATGGAGGAAAAGAACTTGAAGGCAAAAAAGGAAGGAACACAGAACAAAGAGCACAAGCATGTGGGACGAAAGCAGATGATCCAACAAAAGACAATGGGAAAACACTGAGCTACATACATGAGGAAACGAGACACAGGTGGTGCAGTCAACACAGGTGAGACAAAGTAATCACAAGAGGGAGAACACAGGAAGACAGGACAGAGAACTTCAAAATAAAACAGGACAACAGACACAAACCATGACAGATTGAGATTCTAATTCTCATGTGGCTGCAGAAGCTTTGGGACCTGTTGATGCCAGAATATCTAAATGTGTCCAAAGGTGGAAATGATCCCAACTGTGTTACTCATTTTAAACAAGTGAATTTCAGGCTCTGATCAACATTGTAACCAACAGCGATGAACACTAGCAACTATTTTTCCTGACTCCTACGATGCAGCATGACAGTGTCAGTCCAGAGAGAAAAACAACACATGTGGAAGTGCGTATTAATAAAAAAAAAACTAATGGTAGTGAAACGACAAATCTAGTTTTGGTAATTTGATTTTGGTGGGTATAATGAAGAAAAGAAAATCCAAATGTAAATTGCAAACTACATTTTACCACACACATACACCACACACAAACCAATGATCCATCAGAGGCAATCAGGGTTCTTTATCTGTCCAAGGACACTTTGAAATGCAGACTGGAAGAGCCAGGAATCAAACTGTCAATCAAACTGTCAACCAAACTAGTGATATGCGACAAGTGCTGCATTCAGAGCTACAGCTATTTACTTGTATTGTATATCTAGTTTACAGCGCTGACATCAGACCCCTAAACAACCAATGCGTAATACAAGCAAGTGACAAAACAGCTGCAGGCTGTGCTTTAGGAACGAACAACACATTCTGCTTCTATTACTAATGTATATGAGTGGAGTGCTGTAACATCATCCTGCAGTTCATCTTTAATTTATGTAGCGCAGAAGAAGTTTTATCTTTCGGAAATTCTCTGATAGTTTAAGTTGTTGGGTCAATGGAGGCTTTGCTCTGCATATCTAAAAATATCTGATTTAATTCAATTCAAGTCATTTGCACCAAAGTATGCAAAACCAAAATGAGAAGTAAACTGTGTGATTTGTCCAATCCAACTCCTTCCACTGCAGCCTGTATTTATACAAATGAACATGTTAAAGATGTCCTGGTGCTCTGGAGTTAAGAAGTAATTATTCTAGTGTATTCTGAATCCAAGCATCACAAATGCAGTGTGACCACCTGCCAGGTGTTACAGCTTTGTCTTTGGGGGTCTCAGTGAGGGTAGATGTGTAGCTGTACAACGCGGGGTGCAGATGCAGAGGTTCGTGTCACGGGGTTCATGTCTCTCTCAGCCTGGACCGTAACTCGCTCTCCTGACTTAGTTTTTCCACTCGTGCCCATCCTGCTGTCTGAGTCTCTCAGTCTTGGGTTTGTGTCGTTCTGTTCTCTCTGTCTAACTCTGTCCATCATCTCCCCCTCTCTCTCCTCTCAGTGTTTTATCTTTTTCTCCCTCTCTCTGTGTGACCTGGACATCACCGCTCTCATCACTTTGCCTCTGAGGCTTGTTTCCGTGAATGCCGCGCTTGTGACGCTGTCTTGTTTTGACATGTTTTCCCTTCCACTTTATTCAGTGGTCTCAACCCACTAATTCCTTGTGGATTGAACTGCTGATGTACCATCTCCAGCCAAGTGTGTGTGTGTGTGTGTGTGTGTGTGTGTGTGTGTGTGTGTATGACAGTTGGATGGTGGAGCTCTTTAACGGAGTCACCACAGTATTACTGAGCGTACTGACATGTAGAGATTTGAATGAAGAAGAGTCAATTCAACAAGACTCCTCTCTGGCTACTATTATCTATGCAAAACATGGTGTCGATGTTCTGCTACACTAAGCAAGATTTTATCTGATGAGTCTAAAAGTTGGAGTCCCTGTCAGCAGCCACCAGGAAGGAAGTTGTGCCCATTACACGCCACAAACAATTATGTAGTAGGAGGAAAATGTTTTTCCTTTGCTAGTTTTTTTTCTTTGTTACTGGTTGTAGCTAAGGGCTACATTTACATTTACTTTTCTAACATTTTCTGAAAACAAAATTTTGAATTTCTTTTTGAATGGAATAATGTAGTGTAATCAAAGGTGAAGAAGGCAACATCATGTATTGTCATGTAACCAGGACAGTCTAAATGATTCAGTATTCTGGTCTACGTAGACAAAGAAAACAAATTCACTAATTATTATTGTTAAGCGATCACTTGTAAGGTAAAAAAATTGTTCAAGTAGGAATGGTGCAATCTTAATGAACAAGAACAATGAACAATCAAATGTAACATGCCAGGTTTAGCCACCAGAAACCTACGTTTCATTTGTTGTACATGGCAGTTGAGAGCAGCCCATCTCCCAGACAGAGAGATGAAGCTGAATGAGGTAAAGTATCCAGCTCTTCAGGAGGCAGCTGGAGGGGAAATGTTTCTATGTGGTCCTATGACATTCAATAACAATCTCAAAAGTCACGCACACAACACATGGCACGAGTTCATGGAACAGATCCACAAGCAGAGAGTTCATTCTCGCAAGAGTGGATTTCTGTTGCAGTTTCATGAAATGTCAACAGTTTGTGTGGTGACCCTGTGCACAGCAACTCACTGGTCTGTCACACCGCTGGTTCACCCACTCACCTTTCATGACTGGACTCAAGTGCATCATGTCATGTTTTCCTTTCACCCTCAATGTACTGTATTAAGTCACTGAACCATGTATATATTCACAGACAGAAAAAACCTAAGCTAGTGATTTATGCTAAATGCACACTATTAGCCGAACAAACAATGATTTCAGAGGAAGCTTTCATGCCAACGCATCATTGTGTGAGATGGATGCTGCCGAGGGATTGATTAGGACCAAACTGGAACATATATTTAGACCCACACTGCTGGAGACAAAAGCACAGGTGGACAGACATTATTCTAGGTTCTTTGTCAAAGCTAAACTAAGTCCTACATATTTTTCTATCTATTGTTCACTACATGCTCAAATGGCCTCAGCACAGTGTGGAGCACATCTGCATATGACCACGCCAGGCAGATTATAGACAACATACGCTGTTTGTTATCACCAGCTCCTATTGTATCCTCTGCTTTGACATCAGCACAGTGATACCATGGTATGCAACGCTTACCAATGTGGTAATAAATTATTCACTCATCTTTCACCAGCCGAGCCCCCTGGAGCTTAAAACCAGTCCATCACATATGAGCCTTTGGAGGGAGGGGGCCAGCTAATTCTTACAGAATTCACTGATAGCTCTCTCCCAGTGGGAGGGCTTTAATGCATGGTTAAAGCATGAAAATGATGCATATGCAAAACAACAGCCTTGGAGGGATGTGTTGTCTAAATGGTTAAGATAAATTCAATTAAAGGTTTGCCAGAGCAAACCCAAAGCTCATAGGTGATTGGCTGATGAGAAAACTTCCTGGAAGAAGCCCTAGCAACACAGTTGCTGCCCCTGTCTGACCATCCACAACCAATCACTATGTGCAAATTTCCCCTCTGGGTCAGGTGAGCACCATCCATCTGGGAAAAGACAGTGAGTGAGCGGGGGAGGAAAAGAGAAAGGCGTAGGAAGAAAAGAAAAGAGTGTGAGGGAGGGAAAGAAAGACTTCCAGGCTGATGCAAGAAGAACCACTACTTTCTCCTCCTTTGGATTAAAATGTCTCAACTTTTGGACATTTGACACAGAATCCCTACAGAAAGTTTCCCTGTGGATAACTCCAGGGACAGAGCACACACAACCCCACACAGATCATATACACTTACAACTTCAGTGATGCTGCAGCCGTAGTGAACAGTATACACATGTATATGTACTTGTGTACTCCCATCAAATTGGTCAGTCAGGTAGAATAGATATAACTGTGAAGCAACATCAAACAGAAAAAAAAATAAAGCTCAAACAACAAATATAATTCTTAACCACGGGGACTATCAACAATGCAAACCTGCTTACTTAAGCTGAGAAAACTAATAACTCTACTACTACTGTAAAGATGAAGCTACTGGCAGGAGTAGTTTCACTTAGCAATATAAATTGTTTAGCTTAGCATTAATGATCCCTGATATACTTATAACTAAAGAGAAAAAACTATAATGGCTTCACTGTGGGCCTATCTGTCCTGGTCTTTGTGCCAGTGGCATGATGCCACACACTGATGAAGGACAGCAATTATCTTCTTCTCCAGCATTCAACTATGATGGCTGACAGAGTTGAGTCAGTATGAGACTTTGGGGATGAGGCAACCCATCACTTCAGACAATTACAGCCCATGTCCCAGTGAAACCACAAGAACATCAGCATGACTATTAAAAAGCTTCCAGGAAGATCTTAGCCTACTGCTCAGGAACATTTGTCTCTTCACTGAACGCAACAGTGGAGATGGAGGGAAAGCTCATGTTGTGGCAAGACACACATCTTTAAACTAAAACAGTGACCTAAGTGTTACATATATCAAAGACACTACCAGATGAATATTTGATATCAGTTTTGCTCCATTCCAGTCTGTGCCATCTTATACCAAGAGATCTGCTTCCATTTTGTAGCCTTACTTTAAATGTAGGCACCAACTTCTGTAGTTCAACAAAAGGTCATCTAAGATTTTTTAAGACTGAAAACAAATTTAATTTCTGACCCATTTCACCTCCAACTGACCTTCAAAGCACAGAGGATAAGAACAAACATCAGAGTCCCATTAATACTTGCAAAATTCACATTCAACTGGGTATGACTGGTGTTCTGACTCAACACAAAGTTGCTCATTTTTCAATGAATTGAAAAAAAAAAGAAAAGTAGATTACCTCTAGAGGAAGCTACAGTATGTTTGTGAAGAGGGGATGTTAGGCCACACACTATCTAGGTGTCTGTCCATACCTAGGTGTAAAAATTGGCTTATCACAGTGGCAAAAAGTTTCTAATGTTTATATGTATGTTTAACATTTAAAAAGTACTTAATTCATTTTGTTATATATTTTTATTAATTTAATCATAACATTGATAATAATAATTACATATTTTTGTCGTGTGTGCCGTTTTGCAAATGATGTACTGGGCCACAGGTGTAGGACCACTGCAATAGTATTTTAATATTTCTAATGTATCCATGTACTGTATACACATTTGTGTGGTATGGAATTCTACTTCATATGATTTAAAGCCTTCTAAAAGACCCTTGAAAACCCTATGCAAGTGTTTAGAGACTGATAGTGAACAAAGTGTGAGCACATTTTAGCATGTCCATATGCATATTTTTGTAGAGCTTTTCAATCATCCAGAATTCATCACATCCAAAGGCAGGAACAAACCTTCCTCCCTGTACCTTATCTGAAAGGACATAAAATGTTGTTGCCTGGCAGCACAGGCAGCAACATGTCTCTGTGTGGCTTTAAAGTGTAAAAAAAAAAAAGCGAGTGTTCCCAGATGGCACTCAGGTCTAAAAGGAGAAAAAAAATCATCAAATACAATCATCTTTTTTATGAGATCCTAATAGTGCTACAAATGTCAGACTGATGTATTACTGCACATTGACTGCGCTCAGATGTTCCCGGGCTTCGCCTGGACAATCATTACGCTTATCAAAAGCACTTCATTAGAGGAATCAGGTCAGAGAGGGAGACGGGCCAGCGTCTGTGTGTGTGTGTGTGTGTGTGTGTACAGTAGCTGTGTGTGTGTGTGTGTGTGTGTGTGTGTGTGTGTGTGTGTGTGTATGTCTCAGTCTATATGCAGGTGACTGAACAGACACAGAAATAGTTTCTGTGTGTTCTTTCAAGTACCAATTCTAGGCCATTTGGCCATGTGTATATATACAGCATGTGCCCTACTAAATAGATTTTTTGAAGTGAGCCATTGTTTTTTATTGATCTGAAAGACATGGGCTCATCCTACTGTTCACAAATCCCACATTCCCCACAGACAGTGTGAACTCAGTCTGACGCCTTAGTCCTGCTCATCGGTCCAGCCACTACACATGAATCTGACCCTGCCGAGGTCACAGCGCGGTGCTCTGAGTCGACAGCAGCCACCACGAAGCTCACCATTATCAGATCATTTTAGCATTTGATATCACTTACAGAAAAAAAAAACTATTTGTCTCATATCTGAGGGTATTTTTCTCTTCCTATTCTCCAAGGGCTGAACATAAAAAGCATCTGAAACACAGAGTAAATAAGTATTCTCTGGAGGGGGCTGGGGCGGGCCCTGCCCACCACCATGCCACATGAGCCGAGATGAAAGACTGGAGGCGCTGAAGGGGAGCTGAAACTCCCCCCCCCCACATGCACCCCCCCTCGCCTTTATAAATAGCTATTAGGAGATATGGAGCAAAGAAGCAACTGGGAATTCAGACAACAGCAGCAATTGGACCAACATGTTCTCCTTTTTGTCAAAAGACAAACCAGCCAATAAACAAACTTTCATCCCATGGCCTCCACAACTGGAGAACAGCAACAGTCAAAGCTGTTTTTTTTCCCCCAAAAAGTCAAACACAATCGCACACGCAGGAAAGAAGAGCAACTTTTTCTTACCTTTTTCTGGTCCTCCAGCTTTTGACTTGACGACTTCTTGCCATGCCTGCTGGCTTCCGGTACATCCATCCCTGGTCCAAGTACAGAATAACTCCAGAATAAAACGACAGGAATTCAGTTGAAGAGAATCCAGGTAGCTACAGTTTGCCGACGAGGGCCTGCGTCCGGCTCACACCCTCCCCCGGACACAGGCGATCCATGGCAGGTGGTGGTTTGGTTAAAGTAAAACGTGTCTCTGAGTGTTGTCAGTGCAGGACGGTCTCTGTAGAAAAGAAGAAGAGCCAGGCGGGTAGTGGGGGGGGGGGGGGCTACCAGCAGAGCATCATTATGGTGGCACTGATGAGGATTTTCAGTCTGCAGGTTGTGTAGTTCTACATGAAGATAACAGCTATGCTGGCTTCTTCCTCAGAGTGTAATCCCTGGCTGCAGCACACAGTCTTCCCTCCATCACTGTGGAAAGGAGAGAGACAATACATGCTGTGATTGAAAAGCCAAAAGAAAGTACAGTTTTAGCTTCACAATTAATGCGCACGCTCTCTGCCTCTCCGAAAAGTCAACATTCCCCTCGGTGATGCACTGTACAAATGGCGAGGATATCTGCATATCAAAGTGAATGTTGCCATGGCGCTCAGAGAGGGAGAGAGAGGCAGAAGCTTCTACTACATGCTGTTTGTTCTGTGCTGAGTGATTGTTTTTGATTGTTGTCTTTTTTTCTTCCCAACCCAATTTTCCACCAAAATGCAGCAGCGGAAGGATTGAGTCATGCTGAGGTCGGGTAAAGTTGCGTCCTAGGAAGGGTCCAAGCATGGAAAGATAACCACAGGATCGGTGGCTGGCCCCTCTGTGGACTGCACCAGGGGTCAACTCCACTAGCATCCTGCATAACACAGCATCTGCCATTCAGAAGGTTTTCTACTTTGCAGTCAGAACGTGACTTGTGAATGGAGAGTGAGACTCAAACCTGCCACTCCAGCACAAGAAGGCCAGTTTGGCTAAATGATGTAATGTTCTGCAGCAAAGGCTAAAAGCTTGCACTGACTTTAATAAATGTCACATATTCAACTGTTTTATCAATCTATTATCGCTTACAAACTGCCAACTTCCACAAGCGACTTGTGTTATTTCTTAGCTGCAAGACATTAAGGTTTTTGTCTATGTATGAAAAACATTAGATTTTTATGTAATATGATATATACATTATAATGTGTTTAATGTTTAAATGTGAACAACAGAAAGTGCATGCAACATTTCTATATGCCTCCTATAAATGTATGTTTTTTATATCAATTACTCATTCATTTTAAATCAACAATTTGAAACATCTTCTGGGAAAAGGGTCTCACATTTTTTAACCATATGGTATAATCAACATTAATATCAACATACACTAACAGGCTTAGGGATAGGTGTACATTCAAGCAACAGGATGTCAATTTAACATTATAATGTTATAATGATATTCCCTGGCCAGGGAATGCTGCTAGATGAAAGACTCTGCTAATAAAGATGTCAATCAGTTGTTGCCAGATGATGGCGCTGCATGAAAAGTCAGCTTTTCAATAATGATCACAAAGACAATGAATGTGGGCACAGGACTGCACAATAATCCATCCCAGGATATTTCACTTTGAACTGTAACTGTCAACCAGCTGGTGGCATTAGATGAAAGGACAGGAGACAACCACAGTCATTCATCTTCTGGGGAATATAAATGTCTGTCCATACCTGGTCATTCCAATAATAAAATGGTTGTAAAGATGTTTCACACTGCACCAAGGGTATGGGCTTACTGACCACCACATGGTTTAAGAGAGGTTTTGCTAATCTGTTGTACACCACTAATCACAAGCAGAAATGGAAGATTTGTGGAAGAAAGGATACACAGAGTACCTCCAGCACAACTGGCTCAGAGTTTTGTCCTCGATACAAACAATCACCACACTCTAGAGCAAATACACTTTCCACTCACACAGAAACACGATTGCACTGTCACTGAAATCAATACTTCTCTGCACTGCAACTGAGCCACCATCCATCCACAGAAGCCGGCCAATCAAATGCTCCAATAATCCCTCAAGGTAACGCACTGTGAGACAAGGCGCTGCAGAAAGCAGCCTCTCCAGCAGGAGCAGGCCGCTGCCAGGGAGTCAGGGAGTCAGGGGGTCTCCTCTCTTAACACCAGCCACATCTTAACCGTTTTCTTTGCCACTAAACACTTACCCAGCTCCAGAGTGCCATGTTCGACTGTAAACCTGTCACTTAGTTACGGCCGATCATGTCAAGCACTGCCAACACAGAATTGGTTCTTGGGGGACATCATGAACTGTGTGATGGAGCCAATGGAAATTCAGTGTTAGCAGCAAAAGGCTATGAAAACATTTCCTTTCAAGTACCATGGGGATGCTGTAATGTGGTAGCCTAGAACAACAGGCAACAGAGAGGAAATACCGACAGCAAAGGTGATGAGGAAAATTAAGCCAGTGCTCTCCTAAGACTAGAAACAACAGATTTAGGTAATAACACTGCATCCCAGAAATGCTAAACTTGCCAAACGCACAGCTGTTTTGCTTCTAGACTTCCCCTTTTCCCTTGGCAGTGGAATTATATCAGGAGCTTTCTAAACTAATGCATACTGCATGAGTGCTAATTTACCCCTCTTTTTTCTTCAACATTACAAAAGAAACAACATAATCTCACAGGGAATGCTATGGCACACTTTCTACTTGCTGCAAATAAAGGGCTAGCTGGCATTCGCTGTCACATAGCGACAAGATGGCCTCCAATGTAGGCCACTGGGGTCAGGGGTCATTCTCCGCCAGCTTTGCCTGACAAGCAGCAGCAGGTACAGAACACCCTTATCAAGGAAACAAGGGCAGACTCTCCAGAAGTAGAAACCAATCTAGACAACAGGCTGCTGCACAGCATCTTTTACAATATAACAGATAATGTTCTCATTTCAACATTTCCATTCTAATCCTAGACATATAGACGATTACGTAGAGGTAGATGTGCTCACTCTTTCACACATACAGTCAACAAGTTATCAAAATAGATGACTGGGGACGGATATTTATTTTTATTAACTTTTGATTAATTTCTTAAGATTTCTGAAGATAATTTGTCATTCCAATAGCCTATCTCTTCCCATTGTTTGTTTAAAAAGTCAACTTACACACACATTTTCCACAGTCTTCCCTGATACTTAACAATGTAAACCTAAGCTTTGTAGACTATGAATGCAGGTTTCATCACTTCCATTCAATTTTTTTTTTTTTTTAGAAAATGTAAAATACTACTAGGGTACTTACACTATCTGAGAGATGTGAGTCCACATTCCACAGTATACCCAGCTAATCAACATTTTTAAATTGAATTTTAATCAGTACACTATATGCTGTCACTGTATTTGATGTGTGCCGTATTGTTCAGACAGTTCCAGCTGGTTCCAACAGAGGCTGCTGCTGCTAGAATGTATCTAACTAAACTAGATATTTATACTTGGACACTGGACACATGGACATGATAGTTAGCTTTCCAACTCAGTTTATAAACACGGTTACCCATTGGTGTTTCAAAAAACAAAGTTGAGTGACTCTGAAGAAGTCACAGACCAGCCGTGAAGTGTCTGTTCAGAGAGATAAAGAGACGCACTGCACAAGTCAACAGACTACACAGGTGCACTGGAAGCTAGCAGCTGGACGCTAGCCTGCTGTAGCTTACTGACATTAAACTCTGAGACAACACGTTTACCTGGTTGCTGTTCCCACACTTCACTCTCATGGTGCTTTGTTCATGTTATGCGACCGAAAAGATAGTAACGTTTTCTTCCCATGACAATGGCAGCTATTAACACCTGTTAACAACCGTTAGCACAGGTGGTACATAGTGGATAATTAGCGTTATAAGCATCCAATGAGCGTCACGCAACTTACGTAAGGAGGATATTCTTCTGTTTTTTCATGACCTCATGACCATTAACACAGGTTGATGCAGCACACGTGTAATTAAGGTAATTTTAAAGGTTTTTTTTTTTTTAATTTATTTATTTTATTAGACATATTTATTTATTTTATTTATTTACTTATTTTATCATTTCTATATTTCTTATATTATTTATCTACTATATATTAGTTCTTGAAATGTTTTGATAATGTTTGCCTTTGTCATGTCTTGGAATGTCTGTCGCTTTGTTTTTTTGTTCCTTGTTCAATTGGTGATGTTATTTGATGATAAATAAATATTATATAAAAAAAAAAAAGCACGTGTGTAATTAGCAAAGCATTTTTTTCATTATATGTTAACGTTATTCAGTGCTGAATATATGGATAGTTGCATTTCTAACTTCTTCTATCTAACTTTTGCATGCAGGCTACAAAGTCACAGGCTGTCTGCTAAGAAGGACATGGTGCTTGTAAAGTAAAAAGTAAAAAAAAAAAAAAAAAGAAAGAAATAACAGGCGGACATTCACTGCAAGCTAGCAGCTAGATGTTAGTCTGCTGGACATTACAGACTTTCAATTTTGAGACAACAAAACATGTTTACCTCTGTGCTGTTCCCGCAGTTCACCCCCCCCCCCAAAAAAAAAAAAATAAAGTTGCTATTTCCTTTTATGACAGCAGCAGGTATTAACAACACCTGTCAGCAACCAGTAGCAAAGTAGCAGCAGTAATGGATAATTTGCGTCATCAGCGTCACTCAGTGTACGTAGGTTATGGAGTCTAATAGACTAATGGAAAGGAACGAACAACATAGGCTATAATAGGCTTAATAAATAAAAGGCAACCCAGTA
The DNA here is from genome assembly GCF_045865225.1 of Trachurus japonicus. NCBI lineage: Eukaryota > Metazoa > Chordata > Actinopteri > Carangiformes > Carangidae > Trachurus > Trachurus japonicus. The sequence goes on from NC_140929.1 coordinate 19,607,659, forward strand.
TGAAAAACATGCATCAAAATGGATTTAGAGATATTGAACTATAATGTGTTAGCTATATCCCTTTGAATGAAAAAAAAGAAAAGTTTCTGCTCAGTTCTGTAATTTTATTGTTATGAATTTCAAGAAAATTGCACAAGGGGTGACCCAAAAAGCCACTGCTCTTTGTCAGCAGAGTGAACATTTACTGTTAAAGATAGGAAGGAAAAGAAAATACCTTTCTTTCACAGCAGATATTTTTGACTGGTTAGAGTGGAGACAGTAGCCAATACTGAGGTGTGCCAGTAAATTAGAAGCCCTATGCACAATACCAGGACTCTAAAGCATCTTGATATAATTAATGGCCATAATTGATTTAATTGTTGCCTGTGCTTTTATTCACTGATGTATGTCAAAATAACTTCCATGGGTGCTTGAAGTTGTAAGCAACACTTTAGCTTTACTTTAGCCAACTCAGAGAATTAATGTTAATTAGTTACAGCTGAGTAAATCTGCCAATCACAGCTGAGTTGGCTAAATAAAGAGACATTTAGAATGTAAAACTTACCAGTTACATTATTTTATGGAAAGTTACACAAAATGATGCCATTAGAGAACTGCATTGTTTTCAGTTGTGATACAGGCATAGAAATTTACATACAAGCAATCACTTAAAATATAGGCTATCCAATCAATATGATCCATGACTCCATCCACCTCTTTGTTTCAATCCTACAACAAGTATTTGACATTGATTTTCAAATCAATTGAGACCATCAATCTTGTTTCTTGACAATGCCAATCAGTTTTACATGTAAATAAAAAAAATATTTTAAGAGGTGCACAACTCACCATGAAATCTTTAGGCATGGGTCGTGTCTCACACCTTAATTTCAATTATCCTAACTGCTACGAAGCTCAACAAATTGCTCAGTGATAACTGTGTGATAGCTATATGTGGCAGTGTGATAGCTATATAATGAGCTGAGGAGCTCAGCTGCCATCGGACTTGATGGCAAACAGAGCTAAGCTGAGAAATATGATCTATGTGATCACCGTGTTCACTGGCAATGGAAAGAGCTCTGCGTTGCAAAACACCTACCGATTTCATCATAAATGGAATAAACCTGCATCTTTGGCAGATATGTTCCCATATTTATCGTTTAAGGGAATGTTAGTGTGTGCTTTAATCCCCTTTGGTTGTAAAGAATCTTATTAGAAGCAAAATCTCCATATTTATGAGCAACAGCCGCTGACACAGCCTGTGTGTAGTGCTGGTAATCCCACCTTCAATCTTTACAGCTGGTCGACATTCCCTACCACCAACCCATTGGCCTTTCACAAGCACTTGGTATTCAACGGGTGTCTGTAACTCTCCAAGTGGTCAATAAAGTTTGATTCATGAGGACTGGGGCCGTAACTATACAGTGCTGCTTTAATTCGAGGAGATGTAAATGATGACCATAGATCCAGCCTGATTTCCTCAGGGAGCGCAGGGAGGGTTGGGTGAGCATGAGCTGTAAATTATCACCTCAATAGGTCAGAGGTCAAACATAAAGAATGGCCCACATCACATTAAAATGCCATAATGTCCTAATGGCGTTATTTCAACGTAAACCTCATTTTACCGGTTCAGTGTGAAGCCCAGCTGATCAAAACACATCTAATTTACATTCTGAAACTGCTTTTGCCACATGTTTATATCATGCTATGCCTAACAAAACAGTTCACTAACAAATTATGCATAGTATGTAGTTTGTATATAATATTTCATAGTATTTGTTGCATCACAGTGCAACTGAAATCCTGCAAACACTACAAAGATACACAATCACGCACTTATGACTTTCTTCCTGCATAGACTGGAAAACAGTATTCTCATATACATATCGGCATAGTAGCAGTGAGCTAATGTCGACCATATGGTGACGACTGGGCAGGATTACAGTAATGGGAATATTCTCAGCAATCAGAGCATTTGTAATAGCCTTGCCATACTTCACTTGGCTCCACAATGGGCCATTAATAATACTGATAAATCCAATAAATGCAACAGGGATCCACATCTGGGTGCCAGAGTTTTATTGCCCAATATGCTAATTTGTTTCTAATGTGTGCCATTTACTATTGTACACTTAAGTATAAAGATAGGTAGCCAAAAATTTGACAATAGGACTAATATGTTGTGGTGCAACAGCTACACAGAATACACACACACTTCATACAACAGTGCATTATAAAGTAAGTGAAAGCTGAATAAAATATCAACAACAGTATGTTCACATCACAACATGGGAGCCATATGGGAGAACAAGGAAACCAGATGCTGCAGCAAATATTAATCCTGTGTAACATGTGCATCGTTGCATCAACATACACAAGTCTGCAGAAACCATATGTGTGCATGTGACAATGTGTAGGTGTGTATGGAGGACTGATGGAGGACAAATGTATGATAGGAGGTTTTCCTTCCAGGCTGTGGACAGTCAGGCACCGAATGAGAGCGGTGTGTTTACTTTTCAGTTTGCTGCCTCAGCTGAACTGAACATCTAGATCCTGAACACGCTGTTGTGGTTGGTCCACTAAATGCTCCTTCCTGTGATATTACTTTCAGCAGACATTCGAAGGCCAGGAAAGGCCATTAAGTGCATGAAAGGAACCTATGACTAAAAGTAGCCTACTTCAGGGTTAAAAACCACAGGATGCAATGATACACAATTAAGTCCAAACATTGTGCTCTCATGTAAGTTTTACCTATTTTCTTAAGGCAGAAAAACTCAAGTCAGATCTAAGCCAGGTACCTGATGCTCAGGGGGCTTTTAATGCACAGTATGATACTCCTGCCTCTATGGGTCTCTCAGTCTTTTTTTGGACATTTTTTCTATTTTCCTTTTTAGATTTGCTGATCATTTTCAGTTAAAGGTATGGATTTCTGCAAGAAAGTTTCTTTTTTGACAATTTAAAAAAAAAAACTATTTTCAGTTACTCTTACAGGTCATTTATACACTGGTAACACTTTTTGCACCCTTTTTGGCCCCTCATGTCCAAAAATGGACACACAAAAGAACTGCTATCAATATTTTGTTCTGCTTTTTTTTTGCATAAATCTCTTAAGGGATTTTAAAATTAAAACATTTTAAAATGTTTGATATTTTGATCAAAAAATATTGATTCCATTTTTGGACACGAGGGTCCCAAAAGGTTGAAAATTGGAGGAACCCACAAGAGTTAATCAAAACTATAACAAAAGTGACATTGCAAAAATAATGAAGGATCATAGGAGTTGTGTCATCCGCTTCTCCTGCTTTGGATTCGTTCAGTGTAAGTGGATCAGGAGGTTTTTACCTGGAGCTGAATTATCCACAGAGGTCTTCACAACAAACTGATTAAAACCAGTAGAAACACTGAATAAAGCATTTTCAAATTTAAAGTCAGTGTTTCATTAATACTGAACAGCAGGCACAAAACATGTGAGCTGACACTGCTGCTAACCTTTGATACTTTATGACCCAGGCTCCATAAAAAATGGACCAATGTATCATGAAGGGTAAGAACATTGACTACAGCACTTTCCTTTAAAAAAAAAAAAAAGATTGGTTCACCAAGGCTCTTTGTGGGCATTGGATGACTTTTACTAACCTTTTTTCTCTAACAACTTCAGACGCCCAATGGCTAAAATTCCTAATCTGGTTAAAATATAAAGTTGACAACAACCAATGTTTAAAAAAATTATCTTCACATGGTCCCACAAAGACACGCTTCAACAAACAATACTTCTAAGCTCTAAATAAAACCAACAGATTCGTCATTCCACTCCCTGCAGAGCCAAAGTGCAAAAAAGCCCATGGCTACTACTCCACCTTTGTTACGTCATCAGCATCATTTCACACTGCAAGGCTAAAAGAGGAGGATTCAGACTGGTAGAAGGTGGAGAGACAGGAAGAGGAGAGGTGAAGAAACAGAATAGTCAAGGTGAAAAGGTGGGAAACCCCTAACCCTAACCCTTTACAATGAAAACCTCAATAGATCAATAACAGTTTATCAATAAGTGAACTAAAGTAAAGTAGAAGCTCTCATGTTAAAACCTCCTGATACAAAGACTCACTGCAGTGTTAATGAGCTGCAGGTGGCAAGTGTGTTTAATTGGTGCTGAGCAACAATCTGCATCAAATTCCACCATGGCTTTTTTTGTTGTTGTTGTTGTCACGGTAACTGAGGAGAGAAGGCGGCAGCATTAGGGCGTGTTCATGTGTGTGTGTGTGTGTGTGTGTGGCTGCTGGTACCCTGGCTCTCTATAACGGGGTAATCACTATTGTGAAGGTGAGAACTGACATGAGGATCAGCAGCTCATTAGATTGAAGAATGCATGTTGCTGTGTTTCTTTTGTTCCGCACACGGAGCCTCACATGTCCCTGGCATCTGGCTGTTTATTGTTTTCGGGGATGACACAGTGGTTTCGGTTGAGACGGCAAAATGATTCAGAGGTGATATCAGGACCCTCACAGCCCTTCCTGCTCGCCCCGGATTTAAAATCTCACACTGGCAGTAAGATTCCTCAATTGAACAAAATGAAACCATTTCAAACAATTGTAAGCCTGCTTGACAATATGAAGGGAAGCTATTAACACATTTTCAGCTGCAGGGAACCAGCTAATCACCACTGAATTTATACATGGCCTGTAGCTCATGAGCTAAGCTAACGAATAACAGCCTGCAAATATATGTCATCACTTTCACATCACACACGTATGTTTGACTTGCATTGACCCTGTTACATCAGAGTGTAGAAAGCCCATTAGTAAGAAGTATGCCTGCCTCAGAGTAGAATTAACTGTTTAATGTACATTTAGCATTTACTGTAAGTTTGGTCAGTGGTGCTGATAGAGCAGCAGCCTGAGAGTTTTAGGCTGAAAATGTTTCACGATGTTCTGAGTCCTGTGCAGCTGATTAAACTGATTCTATCCTGTATTGACACATTTTGTCAGGAGGGAAGTTGTTTACCCTGCAGTCACTTCTGAGTGTCTGTTTTAGTGTAACACAGCCCAGGTTGTCAGTGAGTGAGTTTCACGATTTACTTTAAATTTCTTATAATCTCTTAACAAATATACTTTAATATATCCTTTCCTTTCTTATTGCATTCTTTTATGGGCAAGCACTTACAGAACAAACCTCAAACACCTTGGTACTTTACAGAAACAGTTTGTTTGAATGGTTACACACTCTGAACCACTTGCAAGCTCAGGCCCTCTGTTTCAGAAACTTACTATTTTGGATGTTTATGATATAAATGTGTATCAGATTTGCTTATTTGTGTTGCAGCACAGAATTATTTTTTTCTACCTCCTAATTTCTGTCATATATCCTGACCAGATACTTGCACCATCTCTCATTTGCTGTGAAGGAAGCGACTTGCCTCTGAGCTCTGACCAGCAGAGTGCGTCACCCTGTGAGACAAACTCACTTCAGCCACTTTTATCCTCATTCGTTCAGTCACCACCCAGAGCTCAGGACCATTAGGTGAGGGTCCTTTCATTTCTCTTGTTTGATTTTCCTCCTCGTAAATGTTTCTGGGTATTTTGCTTCATCAAGGTGATAGGGAGGTTGTCCTTAATGACTTGGCTTATAAATCACAAAGCATCATTATATACAAAGCGTCCAAAAACCTTTTCTGACTGAGAGCAATTTACAATCAAAGATATGGCTAAGACTTAAATGTTATAAATATAATTAATAAAGAGCTGTAGAAAGGACTCCTCTGGCCTGGAAATGAGTTGTACATCAGTAAATAGCCTAGTCTTGATTTCTTATAAATGCCAGTCACTAACTAAATGATGTCTAAATGAGACTATAGAGGTTGTCAGGGATGTTAAACATCATCACATTGAACATAAAAACTGATCTCACCTTTACAGCCTCACTGTGTTTTTACCGACCCTGTAACAAACTGTCACGAACTGTAGCAGAGGAAAAGCTTCAAGAGCTCGAATCAAATTTCATGTTGAAGTTTCGTGGTGATGGCGATGAAGTCATGTGACGATGGTGTAGCTGCTTCATTAGTGAAGGTAATCCTGATGAGACTGAAACTCATTTTTCAATAGCAAATTATTTACTCTCCCCTCTTTCCTTTGATTTTTGAAATCCTGTAGTCACATTTCTTCTTTTTGTTCTTCTTAACACTCATGAAGCATTCAGTATTTCATTCTTAACAGAAATCTACAGGTCCCATATGTTCCTGTTCTCCTGTGTTCAACCTGAAGTGTAAATCTATAAGAATATAGATTTGTGATTTTCAGAACAAAAAACCATCTCTTTGCCTCATCTGCCTCAGGCTTCTCTCTGGAGCTCTAGTAACAACAGGTCAGTCAGCCAATCAGAAGAGAGGAGACTCTGAGCCTTTCTTCTGATTGGCTGACTGATTTCTGAATGACTGAATAAAAATACAATCTCAGGTAAACACTGGTAGAATCTAAATCTTACAAGGTTGAACAGTGGGTCCAGGTGGGCGGGGCTCCTTGTCTGAATACAGGCTGGGTGTATTTCTCTGTGGACTGAGGCTTTGATTCACAGTGTTAATACAGAAGCTAGAGCTGATTTATAACTAAACACACCTGGACATCTACACGTACTGTACCTTTATACTGTGTGGGAGCTTTTAAACCTCTCAGTTTAGAAATGCAGAACTCTTCCCTGGATTAATCACAGTCTCTGCAGCCTCCTCTCACTATGAGAATGTGACATCAGTTTGGGGATAAATAATCTCCATCGCTGCTCTCTCCAGGCTGTCTGTCGCCCTCGCCCCATCAGTCTCTCCTCTTCCTCTGTCTGGCTGAGCCTCCAGCATCGCTCCCCCTCTCTCTCTCTCTCTCTCTCTTGTCGCCAGGCTGTCCTTGCTCTCTCTCTCTCTCCCTGGGCTCGTCTGACGGAGGAGATGAAATGAAAAAGAAAAAAGAAAAAAACCTTCCCCCTTCTTCCATTCATCTGCATACAAGCTGCATTACCACTCAATTACACTTAGATTACATTAATGTGCTTCCACCCAAGCCAAGCCTCCCCCCTTCGCACGCGCCAAACCCATTCTCCACCGTCTGCCGTGCCTGCGCCCAGCATTATGACGGCGCGTAATCTTGTGATATTGTGTCGGGATTAACATCAAATCTCATTATGGCTGTGGTGGATCACGGGAGAGGGAAGGATGGAGGAGGCGAGGTTGGAAGAGGGACTTGGGGTGGGGGGGGGGGCTACATCCTCACTTTTTTATTATTTCTTTTTAAAGCTGAAGCACAAAGGATGAAGGAGAGGAGAAGATGAGATCAGCTAGGGCTGTGAAATCTTGATTACACATGATGGTATTTGGGAGGCTGATTTATTAAACATAGGACTGTGTTGCTCAATTTGCCATGTGGGATTGTTGAGCACACACACACACACACACACACACACATACACACACATAAACACACACACACACACACACACACACACAGGGCCCAGTTGGCTGAGACAAACCCAACAGAGGTTAAGGGGTCAAAATGAGCCGTGTCGCAGCCCGGTGTGACACAATACGAAACAAATCAAAAAACCCCTAACCCTCCTCCCTCGGCTCACCAGGCCTCGCCCTTCTCTGTTAGCATTTTCCCCGCGCTCATGCTTCATAAACCTCTCTTTTACAACCAATAGATCCGTGAAGGTTGTAATTGCCTAAGTGATATACAGCTGGCACCGGGACGCGGCTCAATTTCGCTCCGTTTAAACAGCCACCAACACCAAACTACTGTTCAGAGGGGGGTTGGGGGGGTGGGGGGGGAGCGCCCGCCCGGCCCTGTTAAATAAAACAGATTGTTAGGCCAAAATCGCGTTTCGACGCATGCACCCCAATTCCCAGAGGGGTGAGCGGTGGCTGGGAGTGGGAGGGAAAGGGGGGGGTTTGTGCACACAAATACAGACACACAGTCGTAATTCCCTTTGCTCCGCATTGCGAACATGCTGAACACACACACGCATTGTATGAAAACAAACATGTATTGAAATGCATGCACAAAACAAATCCACACACACACACACACACTTTCCCCCTCCCCCCTGTGGTGCCCCCGCGCTGGTTATTGAGCCTCAGGAGCGTCACTAAATCACACTGAGGCTCCAGCAGAAATGAGGGATAACAGCACAGCGGTGTTACAACCATTGATTGCAGAATGCATCATCTTTTTATATTCACAACAGGGTGGGGTTGGGGGGGGGGGGCGTTGGGGGAGGAACACCTAAACAGTGACTGCGAAAAGGTGGTGGAGGTTTGTGCTCGTTTTACATGCAGGCGATGCTTGGGAATAGCTGTTCTTGTAGTTATCAAATTACATTAATGTCAGCGGAGGTGATGAAGGGATGGATATGGAACAAAAACACAGATTGAGATATTCTGGATCAGCACAGCTCCACATCTCTGACTGTGTGTGTGTGTGTGACTGTGGCATCAAGTGCTGCACAGGTCTCCCACAGCTCATGCATCACTACATGTGGCCAGCACTTATCAGTCTGAAGAAGATGAAGAAGCCTCAGCAGGAAGTTAATAACAGAGGCTTGAAACTAATTCTGCATGGTTTGTTCTTGTTAACAGTCTGGAGATCTTGATTATTAATAACCTATTGCAGAAATTATGAAAGTGAAACTATATGTATGTAGGTGTATCCAGCATTAACCTACTACACTGAAAGCTACTAGTACGGAAGCCGAGATCGACCACGTTCATATATTTTTACATTATTTTGTTATCTTGAGATATCAAAGTCAGTTTTCTTATAATGACTTATTATTTCATTATCTGGATATAACGAAGACCATTTTCTCGCGATAAAGAATTCATTTATTTTGTCATCTCATTATAACACAGACCGTTTTCTCGTGATAACCAAATAATCATACATTGTGTTGACAATGTTGCCTAGCATCAGTGTTCACTGGTGAAATCACTTCCACTTACAGGGAGGTAGCAGTTGGTTAGCCCTATATTCATATAGCAGGAGGCTAATAAAGCGAGTCTGTCGCATGCTAACTCAACTCGGTGTCTGTTGAAAACATCTACAGATATAACAGAAGGGATAATTGTTCAGAACCATGTGTAGAACTCAGATCATTGTGAGCTCATTCATGTGGTCACATCGTCCTGATTTCAGCCTTCAACAGCTGCCACTAGCTGTTAGCTCTGCTCTATTGACCTGTCAACAATGTAATATAAGTAATATATGGACGTGGCCATTCTCGGCTTCCGTATTGTAGTTAACAAACACAGTAAATATTGAAGTTTTACATTTGCAAAGCATGTTTTGTGCACACATCTGTTACAAATGTGTTTATTAGTAAAAACCTTTTCTGGACTCCAAGTGTGTTTTGTTGACATTTACAGTTCTAATGGAAGGAGATAAATTTAGAAAAATGACAGAAACAAATCTGACTCTAGGTCAGTCTGCTCTGAGGTTCTGTTTAGGCATAACAGAGCTTTGAGCTAATTGCAAAAAACCAGCAGAACAGACTGGAGTAATGTTTTTCATCATAAACTTCTTTTCCTGTTGCTGTATTAATAAATCACTAGGCCAGTCTAATATTGTGTTCCTGGACAGGCTGGTCCACTCTACAGAACTGACACATCATTTTCTGAGGTTGTGCAGCAGCAGCTGGTGAAAAACATGTTAGAGAGAAAAAACAAACAGGCCCCAGGGGCTTAAAGTGGAACTACAGTGGATTAGTAGTAACTTAATGAAGGAATGGTGAGGTTTGTCACCGTCTCAGTTTAGTGAGTTGTACTAGCGTTAGCAAAGTCTTACGTTTTATAGTTTTTTGATTATAAACTAGAGTTTTGATTGATGAAAGTGAAATAACTCAAGTGTTGTGGTGCTGCAGAATCACCTCCACCTTCAAATCATATTTTCCTGACAAGGAAACATGTTTGTTCAAGGAAAATCACAAGAAAATGACGTCCCAACTTTTCTAACTAAAATCTGCCCCAACTATCACAATAAGATTTGTTTTGCTCATCATGCAGCACTATTAACTAAATGGAAGATTATCAAATAAACTGGTCTAACACACAGTTCAACAAAACGTTGTAGAGGTAAGTCACCATCAACTATACATGTGAGGTCATGAAAATTTATTATTTGGGAAGCATGAATGTACAATAACTTTATTATTATTTATATAAAGGAATACATATAGCAGATGCTGACATATTTTAATGATTGTGTGTTGAGGAGGCACTCCTTGACTTATTGGTGGATAAATGGTAAATGGACAGTGTTTATTTAGCACTTTAATAGTCCTATCAACCCCTAAAATTAAAAATATTTTCCAAATGCAACCATTCTGATATAACAGGGGTTCAGTATCCTGCTGAAATACTGACTCTCTGGTTAGTGGGTGACCAGCTCTCCATTCAAAGCACAAGGCTTCATTATTAATCCATAGAGCTGCACTGCTGGTGTGAAGTCCTTGTAAATGCCAGTGGATTAGCATCACATAGGGATGGCTAGTTAACCTCGTCATGCCATGACTCAGTATTCATCATACATTCATATCTATGAATTAATGTTAATTTAAGAAATTTCCCTGTGGATATCATTAATTTTTTTTCTTTAAAAGGAATATTCACATTTATTATTGAGGAGCTATGGAGGAAAAACTTTCGTGTGTTTGTCAACTGTAATATTCCACATGCACATACAGTATAGAGGGGAAGAACACCGTCTTCTCGTTGTGGTATTATGTGCAAACAAATATGATGAGTAAATAAAACCTTAACGGCCTCTTTACATCCTGCAGGTGTGTCACCATGACAACATCATCAGGGTGTCTGTGTGTGGAGGGAAAGACACAGAACATGATGGCATCTAAGGACACAACACGATGATGTCAACCTGACATTCTCTATGTAAGGGATAATGTATAGTTCGGAGGTTGTTATGGAGAAATAAACCCCGACAGGTTTCTGTCGGGGTTTATTTCTCCATAACAACAGACCAACTATACATTATCCCGCTTAGAACACGGCCTACAACTAAATCATTCAATAATGTAACACAAAATAATGATAAAAAGAGATTTTATTCATGTAAAATTAGACCGTTGCTCGGGACGCCGCTCTGACCAGCGCAGCACAGAAAAGAGAAAGTATGCAGGATATTTACTTTATGTTTCATTTTTACCGTCATTAAATAGCTTCAGACTAATAGTGATGTTGATAAACGACTTGTAACCTGTTACAGGGAGAGTGGAGGCTCCTAAGTTATTTCCACATCGTGGCTGAAAAGTAAACTTGCATCAGAACTTCTGACCGTGTCACAGCTCCTCTCCTCTCTGTAGCTTCGCGACACAAACGCACCCCATAATCTCTTGTTTATGACAGATAGGTCTACACACAATACATGGTAACGTGTATGGTAATCCATCGATCCACTGTTTGATTATCAAAGGCTTCAAATGCACGAACGGGAGGAGGCTCAGCAAAACAGCGGCCGTGACCGGACATGCAGAGTCGGCCGTTGCTATGGAGTCCCTAGCAACGGTCCGCTCAGCGGTGGTCTATCGAGAAATAAACACCGCAGAATATTGGTGCCCTGGTGAAAAATTAATGTACTAAGTGTACTAAAATTTAGCATACTTTTGTGTACTTCAAGCCGCACTAATCATCATTATATTTCAAGTGTGTTTAAGATTAGTTAACTTGAAGAGTGCTAAATTGGAACAACTAATTTTGTGTTAAGTATATTTAAATTGTAATTAAGTTGTAGAAAAGCTCAACTTAAAGTGTATTTAGTGTACTTTTGTGTACTAAAGTGGAACAACTTAAAGTATATTTAGTGCACTTTAAGTACATGACATTTCATGTACTAATACATGCCTAATTAGTTAAATTAAAGTGTACTTTGTTTGTATTATAAGTACATTAAAATTAGATGTTAGTGTATTAAAATATATACTTAATTATACTTTTGGTATACTACTTTCTACCTTCATGCAAATGTGTTACAAGTATACTAAAGGCTGAAAGACTTGTGGGACTACTTCCAGGTAAAAAAACATACTTTAATGTATTTAAACCACATCCAAATTATAATAATACATTGCAAATAATACAGAAACTTGTACTATCTCTAAATGTATAAACATTTACATATGGCTTTTAAACATTTTCAAAGGAAAACTTTAATAACACATTTTCAAATATTGCTTCTTTCGTACATAGGAAATCGAAAATAGAAATAGGTTTATTTCGGGCAGCAGACCTAAACATTACAAATAAACCTTTAAGGACAATTCCAGGTGAATTCAACTTGGGGGTGTATGTTCCTATCATTTTGGGTCTAAAAGAAGGAATGTGAAGATTTTCAGTTTAATCGCTCCTGTTTTGCGGTAGCTTGGTCTGTCCCCGCATCGCTACGGCAGCAATGAATGGGAGTGGATGCAAGTTCCGCTGGTTAGCCTGTTTACATCCCTCAAAGCCGCATTTTTTTCAGATTTTTTTCCACAGACAGCGTCAGATGGCGACTCAAACATGTACCGAGAAGTTTATTTACTTCAAGCAAGCCGACATGCTTGTAAAACTAGATCTAATTCAAAGTCTTGTGCGAGACCCTGCTGCCGTGCTCGGTGCATTCAGGTGCAGTAGGAGCTACCTTTTGTGTCATAAACACAGGAATATCGACTCTTTACTTGCTTCAAGTGTACATTTTTTTCAACAGACAGCGTCAGGTGGCGACTCAAACATGCGCCGATACGTATTTTTTACTTGAAGCAAGTCAAGAGTCGATATTCCTGTGTTTATGACACAAACGGTAGTTTTCTGACTACCCCTGAATGCACCGAGCACGGCAGCAGGGTCTCGCGTGAGACTTTGAATTTAGATCTAGTTTTACAAGCATGTCGGCTTGCTTGAAGTAAAGAAACTTCTCGGTGCATGTTTGAGTAGCCATCTGACGCTGTCTGTGGAAAAAAATTGCGGCTTTGAGGGCTGTAAACAGCCTAACCAGCGGAACTTGCATCCACTCCCATTCATTGCTGCCGTAGCGATGCGGGGACAGACGCAGCTACCGCAAAACAGGAGACGTTAAACTGAAAATCTTCACATTCCTTCTTTTAGACTTAAAATGATAAGAACATACACCCTCAAGTTGAATTTGCCTGGAATTGTCCTTTAAAGAAGGATAAGCAAAACACATGTACATACACAGTGTAACACAATTCTTACCCAGGTAAGTAGGAACATAAAAAATAAAAAAATTGCAGCTATGTTTGAAAGTTCAAGTCACCTCTTTTTTCAGTCACTCCCAGTATGAAATGTTCAGTCCACTGAGGAAGTGAAGAGGATCTATCCTACCGCATGGTTGAATGTGTTGGATATGTGTATGTGTGTGTGTGTGTGTGTAATGAAGTGATGAAAGGATCCAGGTTCTTGATTCTTTGCGGGCACCATATCTCTAGTTGTCCTCCAGGCTGTGGTTCGCCATCAAACGTCTCGATCCAGGCTCCAACATCCGGGTAGGTCCAAGGTTCAAAGGATCCAACAGGAAAACCTGACCTATGATGAGTAATGTCAGAACATTCTCTTAATTCTCTCAACTCTCAATCATGAAATACAATATATAAATCATGTTAAATCCACTCAATTCACAGAGAATATTTCTAACTGAATAAACATTGTAATATGACACCACACCCAATAATATCATAGCAACATTCTCAAAATATCAGAGATTAAGTTATTAAAATAACTTCTCCACATCAATAATATGAAAATAACGTCTTCACATAGTAATAAGCATGCAAATATAACATTAATACCAGTAAGAAGACGTACAGTGTGCACCTTCTGCCATGTCTTAGCATAAAATAGTGACTCGGCGTGCTAAAAACGCAGATACTGTACTAAATCATCAGATTTTACAGTTCAGTGTGCAACAAATTCTCAAAACGTCTCATATTGCACCTTCAAAATGAAGCTAGTGCTAGCTTTAACGCTAGTGATTCACACGAGTGGGTAAGGTCTCTGGTATTAGCACTGATTAGCACTGGCGGTTAGCATTTAGCATGGAAAAAACGATTTCTCACCGATGCGTTTTCTTCTTGGTGGAGATGTCGGGTCCCTCTAGCTTCACTCTCACAGGTCCAGGGCGTCACCGGAGTTATCCCGTAGTTTTTAATCACTTTTATCAACTTTTACTAGTGTCTCCTCTTCACAAGCTAAGTGTCGTGCTCGATGCGGGGCTGCTCGCTCTCCTGACAACGGCTCCGGAGGAAGTGAACCTTGTTCTGAGCAGGTCAAGGGGCGGGAGCTTCTTCCCGATTGGCTGACAGCTCATCTCCAGCCAATCTCTTTCAAAATAAACGTATAAAAAAATATTTTATCACTGTTCAATTTCTTTTTATTGGTAAGTATCTGTTTTTAATTATTAACATAACTTAGTATTTATTAATTAACTTTTTAAATATGAATTCAGCTGTTTTAATATGCAATCAACTAATTTTTAATACAGACTTTTAACCTTGGTTACAACAGACATTATAACATTAAAACAATGTGCTTAAAGGGATATTTCAACATTTTGGCAGATTTGCCCGTTAATCCCTAGTCTTAGGGATAGGGTTCGTTACTTTTACTGTAATTGACGGTAACCTACAAGCTGTTTTTAGATCGGCGGGGCAGAGACATGAGCTGCTCAGCTACCGCTACGGAGACTATCAAACACACAATCCAACAACTCTACAACGCTCTTGTGGATGATTGTTAAGTGTTAATTAAGTGTATTGTTTCATGTGATTTCATGCGTGTAAGGTTGTAGCCTATCTTTTTTTTTTTTTTGCCAAACACACAGCACAAAATTTAATAAACGGGTTTAGGTGCATAGGCTAATACCACTTTCCAAAATGTCCTGAAGTAGGCTACAAGCATAAATAACTTCACTTTATAATTAAACTCAAATGTAACTTAAAATACACTCAAACTTAATATTACAGTGTTGATATTAAAATGTATACTTTCAAAATATGTTATCATTGTATTTTACAATGACAATTTTAGCATACATTTTAAAATATATCAAAAGTATGTGTGAAAACAAATTTCAAATAAGTACACTTTAGAAATTACACATAAATTTCACTTTAAGTATATTTTAGTTTAATATATTTCTATAAAGTGTAATATAGTATAATTATTTTCAAGTGTGTTAAAAGTGTTAGCGTGAAAGTGTGATGTTAGTGTAATTTTTATATATTTATATAAAGTACAATTTGTATAATTACATTTTCAATATACTATTCAAAATACGAATATACTTGAAATACAATAAAGTACACTTTTTTTTCACCAGGGTGATTGACCAATCAGAATCGAGTATTCAAGAGAGCCGTGTTCTAAAACTATATAACTACTCAGTATATTTCTCTTCTACACATATCAGGTTAAGAGCGATGTCTCACCGTGTATTATCTCCAGCACAATCTGCTACATAAACTGTTTTGTTTTCAGCCGTAAACAAAGACTAAAGACAAAATGCTTTGGAGTAAGACTGGCGTTCCCCAGGAGTATGAGGGGGACGACACCCATCCTCTTCCCACGCGTTTCACCCTGAGTGAAGAAACAGAAGCCATAAAACAACAGAATGACCTCTTAAATCTCCAGATAGCTGAGCTCAAAGGCTAAATTACAAATAGCCAGGACCTGAAAATGAATACAAACGACTTAAAGCTGGAAGAAAAGCAGCCAGTTATCTCAACAAATACCTTCAAAATGAAGTGGAAGCACAACACAAGTCAACTGCAGACCCAAATACCTCTGGAGGAAAAATGGAGGGCTGCAGAAGAAAACAATAAGAATCTCCAACAATAAACTGTGGAGATAAATAGGGGATCAGAATCAGGATCAGAATGAATATAAGAAAGTCAAAGCAGAAAACAAAACCTTGAGCCAGCAAAATAACACGCTGAAGGTTCAGGACATCGTGCAGCACATCTCCCAGCAAGATCACCTGGAAGAGTGAAGCAAAACAAAGTAGAAGGAGAACCAAACCTTAGATCAGACCACCAAAAAACCACTCAAATCTAAAAAAAAAAAAAAAAAAAGAAAAATTGGGCAAAATGGAGTTAAATTAGATTCTACAAAGTAAAATCCAAGAACTGAGAGAAAAATCTAAAACACATTAAACCTTGGCTCAACAAATATTACAACATGGAATATGATGGAGGCTACTGACCACAAGAAGGCCGCTCTCACGCAGGAATTTAAGGAGCTTCAAAATAAGCTCAGACATCAGAAAGCTTTCAGCAGCAAATACAATGAAATCACGTTGGTAAAAGACAGCGTTAGCCAGGAAAACCTTGCTCTTCTACAAAAGAAAAACCAGCAGCTCTGCAAAGAGCTTCAAGATTTTGAAGTTGTGGAGTGCAGATACAAGAGCATCAAAGCACAGGAAAAGCTGGCCTGTCAACAAAGGTCTATCCTGGGAGGAAAAATAAGACAACTGAGGAATGATCAGGTCCATAAAGAAGAAGCTATAGCAGAGACCACAGAGGTATGAGCCTAGAAAACGTCCTACAGAAAGACACCGAGAAGATCAAGCAGGAGCTGGCTGACACACAGGCTCCTCTGGTTGGCCAGACAGGCTTCATGCTCAACTGAACCACTCAGTCAGTACTCTCCCTGAGTTATCCAGTTTCTTCCATTGAATACAATACAATAAAATAACAGCAGGTAAAATGACTTATTGTTCTTAATACCTGATTTTCTGTCAGAGGAAGACAGAATTGTAATTGCTAAACTTGCATTAGTAAGGGTTAAAGTATTTCTGTATAGATCAGTTAGAGAAACAATTACACAATACAAGTTTATATATGATTTTTTTTTTGACAGCAGTTGATGCTTTTTAATGTTATTTTATTTTGTATTATTTCATGTTTTTAAGTATTACCAACTGTTGGTATGCAATAAAATGGACTGCAATAAAATCTGGTAAGACATTCATGATCCATTGATGACAAATCCTGATGACTGATTTCTTTGTTACCATGAGGATGGAGTTTCTGTTTTACAGTGAAGTCTCTAAAACCATTGGATGAATTTTCATATTCATCAGAAACAGTTTGAGTTTGCGGGTTGGACGGTTTACCCTGATGGTCTGTCTAAGTATTCATTCTCATAACTTTGGAGATTCCTTACCTTTTCTCTATCTTCACTATTGGTCCAAAAACATATAGCATTCCTAACATCAGCATTTAACAAAGCAATTCTGTGCCTAAGTACAAACTCGAAAAGCAACTGACATGGCTGCAGAATTATGAGTAGAGGGCTCCATAGTGTAGTAAACATTACTAATATTTCACTTACATATTAACATGAGTCAGGATCTGTGGCTTTCAAATGAAAATATCAAAGGATGATAAATATATAACTAAGTACATGTAAATGAATAAGAGGAAGGAAAAGTGATGCTTTTCACTGTGGTAGTTTTAAAGTTATAACCTGCAGAGTTTTGTTGCACAAACCACTCAAAATACATGACACCTCTCCAGAGAAGAGTATCACTGTTGGTGGTAGAGTAAGAGTAGAGCTCCTACAAAGGATGATTACCTACAGTAGCTACACCTGTGGAAGGAGGAATCCACAGGGAACTATGTGTGCATGCATTTCCATGAAACTAGAAATCTCTATTACAGTTGCTTCACCTACAAGTGGAAAAAAGATTTGTGAAGTTGGTGTTTGTCATGGTTGCAGTTCCATCTGACTCCATATCAACACCCAAATAGGAAAATATATGCACTACATTGTTATTTGTAATTTATATTAGTACAAGTGTATATCAGACACACAGGAAGTCAGCGACATTTTTTTTTTTTAAGTAACTTTTATGCATTTGATTCCAATGTTTTAAATTGACTTCATTTGTTGAACTAAAGAGATGAGCTAATTATTTTTCCACATCGCAGATCTATAAAGAAAGTAGTGGGGGAACAAAGTCTGATAAGAAATGGGTGAATTTGAGTTTTTAATATGGATCTGGATGTATGACCCCAAGTTTGGCCACAGGGCTTCCAGTTCCCTTTAATCCTAACAACACAGTCTGCTACCCACCATCCACCAGTAGAATCTCATCACGCAGCTCAACAAACCGCGCTGGGGCTTAAAACACCAGAAATGGTTTGTAATGTGACACGACTGATTTATGAAGACGTGCTGTTATAAACTCTGTGTTTAGTCTCAGAGCAGATAATCAGCTGATGTTGCTCCATCACCGTCTCTCTTCACTGATCTGGTGTCTGCAGGTGATGACACAAAATAAATAAATAAACCCATGTATAATTTTATTTGCTGGAGTTTTTGCGGTCGCCATGGTCACGCAAGTCATACACATTCATTATCTTTCAGCTCCTCCATAGCAAGGCTGAAGACAGCTGGTAGCATGCTACCCAGCTAACTAACTGATAACTCATCCATGTGCAGCTGCTAATGAATGAAAAATAATTCCATTCATTCCCTCTGCATCGCATGAGAGGCGCCGAGATACAAGAGTTATGAATGAAGCAGGTAGATTAACATACTGTACATGACATATGTGAATTCTGGGATGTGTGTTAGTAAAATGAACCGGGTGATAAACATTGAAAATAGTGAATCCCTCTTTTAAGTCCCTCACCTGTGTGCTGCACATGTCGAATGTAAAAAAAAGAGAAGCAAGCACAGAATGCCCTCTGGTGTGTCACACTACCCACAATCCTGTGTGGAGGGAGGGAGGGAGGGGGGGGGTGAGGTGAGGTGTGGAGTGGTGATGGAGGAGAGGCAGGAGAGGACCCTTCAAGTCGCCACTATTCCATTAGCCAGTCTGTGATGTACTGCTCTACCACCTAAATTCACACACACACACACACACACACACACACACACACAGATGGGAGACCAGTTTCCCAGTCTCCTCCCAACACCCTCCCCCACCCCCCCGCCTCCTCTCTTCATCCTCCTCCTCCTCCTCCTCCTCTTCACACACCTCACACCCTCCGTCAGTCACCATCCATCACACACACAAGACCTCCACAGATGGGCCCGCGAACACCACACATACACACCGTCCATACGCAGCCACCAATAACACACACACACACACACACACACACATATTCACAAAAGGCTCTAGACCCACTCTCTCACCCCTCACAGGGTTGGTCCTACACACACACACACACACACTCACACCAGCTCTCAGCTTAAGAATCTCTGTCTTCCTCACTCATACATCCACTCCACCCTACTTTTACACACACACGCCCATACATAGACACACACACACACACACACACACACACGCCCATACATAGACACACACACACACACACACTCCCAGCAAACTCTTTCATGTGAGGCTCGGAGCAGCTCGGGAACTGAGGGAAACCCAATTATGGCACAATTAACATCATCAGATCTACCTGTGAGACGGCGCCTGGCGCTGGCGCTGCAAAACAAAGCCACGTACGGGATCGTGGGGGTGGAGGTGAGGGAGGGAGGGGTGGGGAGGAAATTCACCACTTCCCGCTCTCTGTGAAGGCTGCTGCTAATTTCCCCGTCGTTCTGATCAATGTGGAAAAACACAGCGACACTAACGAGACTCACTCCTTTACGAGAACCACCGGCGTGATCAGAGAAGGAGGACGGACTGAAACGTGACAACTCCAGAAAAAGTTACGTAGTCTACACAGGAACAACATCAATCACGTGGTTGGTCTCCATGCTAATCAACAAGTTAGTCACACAGCA
Source organism: Trachurus japonicus (assembly GCF_045865225.1). Lineage (NCBI taxonomy): Eukaryota > Metazoa > Chordata > Actinopteri > Carangiformes > Carangidae > Trachurus > Trachurus japonicus. The sequence goes on from NC_140929.1 coordinate 19,627,421, forward strand.
GAGGGAATCAAAGGCAGCGGGCTCACCCTTTAAAATCTCCAGCCTGGCATTAGTTTAAAGGAGGACTCCACTCAAAAAAAGAAAGATATCCAGCTTTGAATCCATCCAGTGCTCTGCGCCTCATATATCCAAACCTGAGAGAAATCCAACTCCACCCTTTTATCCCGTCTGTCCTGGAGGGTAAGTCCTGAGGAAATCCCTCTGCAGCGGCGCTGTGACTGGAGCAGCAGTAGTAGTAGTAGTAGTAGTAGAATGAGGTGGGACGGATGGAGGGATGAGGAGGGGAGGGATGCCGGCGGCTCACATCATGAGAGGAGTGGTAATCTACGCATCGGCATCTCAGCCAGGGAATCAAGTCACCAGAGGAGAGAGGAGAAGAAGCCGAGGAAGAAAAAAAAAGGAGGAGGAGGAGGAGGAGAGAGGCATGAAGGCAGGCAGTGGTGAATGAGCGGAGGATGCAAGCTCCCTCCCCTTCACACTGGTGAGTCTCTCTCTGCCTCCTGCACACACACACACACACACATGCTCATGCACACTCTCCCACCCCCCGCCCTGCCACAGATTGCATTGCACTGATGAAATTTTAATGGTTCTTTTAGGAAGAATAATGAACATGCTAGTCTCTGGAGTTGTGTATACTGTGTGTGTGTGTGTGTGTGTGTGTGTGTGTGCATGTATGTGGAAGAGTGGGTGGTGGGTGGGAGGGTTTCTACACTACACACACCTACAGAGGCATGCAACATGCAACAAACGTGTATGTGTGCAGACACACGGCGCACAAGTGTGTTTTTTCTTGTTCGCCTATTTTACACACATTCGCCGGCGCGCGCTCCCACTCACACACACACACACACACACACACACACACACACACACACACACACACACACACACACACCACAATCCTCACACAGAATCCCCCCTTTTCTTCATTTGCACACCACATACAGAGACACACACACACAGACAGACATACACATGCCATGCAGGCTTACACTCAACAACATCAAACACTGCTACTGACAGACACACACACACACACACACTCCTTGCAGTCGCACAGGGAAGATGGGGTGGGGGAGCAGACAGAGAGATCCAACCCATCCTCAAAAAGCTCTCTTGGTGCACTCACACACACACACACACACACACACACACACATAGAGGAGCACACACCCAGATGAAGTGGAACAAAGAGCGAGGCAGCGGCAGCATGTGGAGGCACCAGGAGGAACCGTGATGGGAGGAGAAGAGCAACCAGGAAACATCAGTCTTCAGAGAACCTCTAGTCAACTACAGGGTAATCTAGTGTCGTAGAGCAGCGGTGCAGATACTGTATGATCCATCAGTTACACATAAAAACATCTGTATGCTTTGCAAGGAAAATCACTAAATATACAGTAGACACTTTATACACTGAATTGGAAATTAAAGGAGCAAAAAATGAATTGAATTAAGTGGATTATATTCTTGCTAATGTGTGTTTGTATTATTATTATTATTATTATTGATCATATGAAACAATGTCACACATGACCATTGTTTTATTCATCTACATAAAAAAAAAAACTGAGGCGTGGTTTGAAACAGTTTTCACTAAGGTAGGGTTGCAAAGGGGCGGAAAATTTCCAGTAAATTTCCAGAAACTTTCCATGGGAAGTTAAGATGGGGAATTTTGGAAATATTCCAAATTGGAAACTTTCCATGGAAATTACGGGAATTTATGGGAATGAACTGGAAATTGGGGGTAATTTAAACAAACTGTATCGTATCCAAACATAAATGTAAATATTTTGTTTTGTCATATTAAGCAGACATCCATGCAATACAATAAAAAAACATGACATTTCAACAGATTTATTTATGAGTAGAACTTTATCAGGTTTTAATTCTTGTATGAACAATCAATTATTTTACTGAACAACAAAAACATGAATGTTGGAAAAGAAAATAGCCCTCGATAGCCCTGCAGTAGCAGTAGCAGTGTGCTGTGTGTATGTGATTGAGGAATAGCATAGATATACAAGTATACTGTACTTAAATCTGGTTGTTTTAGCCAAGATTATGCTACAATATATTTTCCCCAACTATATTGAAGTTCCCTGTTAAGGGCCAACCTTCAATTTTGTAAATTTCAGATTTATTCCTGTTAATTCCCATATATTCCTGTTAATTCCCATATATTCCCGTTAATTCCCATGGAAAGTTTCCAACTTTGAAAATTCCCGGAATTTTGCAACCCTACTGATATGTAATAAACAACTCAATATTATCTGAATTATAAATGTTATGATGCACCTGCCTCCTGGAATGTTCTTCCTATGGACATTACAAAAACAGAATCTCAAACCTCCCTACCACAGTCTGTAATTGTTTTAATTTTTAAATTTGACCTTTTGAAATTGTGTTCTATCCTTATTATGCATCTGGTTTATTCTTAATTGTGCATGTGCTTTTATATGTGCTTTTGATTGGAACACTGTTGTGATCTCCATGACATTTCAAATGAGGGCAAAACCTCAATGTCCTTTTCGAGAATAAATAAATGTTTGAAAGAATCAAATGCAGTAATTATGATTATTATGACAAATCTAACAAATTGTTTCAGCTGTAATTGTAAGACCCATCTTGCCATGAGAGGCAACAGATTCCAGCCTTTACAAATAAACACTTTAAAATCACCTTCATAGCCGAGCCTGCAGAGCTAGTCCACCTGTAACACACAGTGACTGACACAGTGACAGCACACACACCAGCTAAGAGAGCTCTTCTTGACAGGTGACAATAAAGAAGACAAGTCTCTTTCTCCTTGAGCACGGTCGAATTGATACGTTTGCAGTGCTATGATGTATTAGAGCTGGTGTACTGTGTTGAAATACTCTAAAATCCAAATGTGTCTCCAGTTACTCTCTATTGTGTGCAGTCAACACCCATAAAAACTAGTTTTTCTTCAGAATATTAAATTTTCATGACAAATGAGCAACAAATAAAATACTGACAAAAACATCCTGCAGATTACATAATGCAGTGAAAGAATATCTTCCTGCTCCATTCATTCAAAGTCTCTCTCACTCTCTCACATCACGTCTTATAATCAGCTGACTACAGGTGTTTTCAACCAATCAGATTTCACCACAATGTCAACAAGCCAATGCTCCACTCACACTATGGAAGAGAACGGCCATTGAAAGCTTATAGAGGAACTATGCAAGATTTTTACCTTAACTATGGTACAGTTTTGCCTTCATTAAACAGCTAGGGAGTAATTGTGATGGTTAAATAAATGACTTGTAATTTGTTAGCTTCTCCTCTCGTCTCTACGGTACCACAACACAAACGCGCCTTGTAACCCGTAATCTCTTGTTTATAACAGATAAGACTACACAAATATACACATTGTAACATTGTATGATATATAACATTATCCACCACTCCATGGATTGCTTTCTCACCAGCGTTGTTAAAAACAAATGCACATGGCCAGGAAGAGGATTAGGAAAACAGAGGAAAAGTGACCGGACTTAGTTCCTCTTTAATACAAAAATCCTTTGGCAGAAAATGTATTCATGTAGGACCAAATAAAATTGAAACCCAAGCTTCAAACTATGTGACAGTCCGGCTGTGCTCTGCCTCGCTCCATGACGAGGCTAAAGACAGTGGAACCATGCCAACTAGCAGCCGGGGTGATAGGACACTGAATTCAGCCTCTCTGCTGTCATTGTCCCTGAGGCTAAACCTGCTCTGAGCTCAGGTCCTCAAGAAGGTTTGGTTCGTAGGTTTGCAAAGTGTCTATAATGGTTTTTCCAAACCCTGATGACCTTGATTTTTTTGTAGTACACGTGTGATATGCTCATCTGTGCACAAAAATGAAACACTTCTTATCTCTATAATCTGCAATTAAGAAATACTGTTGATGTTATTGATTTGAAACTGTTTGACAGGAGTGATTATAAAGTCTATTCCCCGTAGAACAAAGGGAGGATAAAGGCAACACATTTTATACTGTGTTTTAATCCCCATACATCAAAATCAAGCATTAAGAGGTCTGGCATTGAGCTGGCTGGCAGTGGCTGATTTAAAGGGGACATATTATGGAAATATCACTTTTTGAAGGCTCTTTGACACATATTTGGGTGTTTGTTTTGCCATCCAGCCCCTAAAATGTGAGAATTGACAAAAAAAAATCTGTCATTTTCAGGCTCCCTAGGTTGAAATCCATGTGGTTTTATGAGCTGTTCCCTCAGTTGTCTTGCAGTGATGTAACTAGGATTCAAATTTGCATAATACCACCCCTACCTGGTACCAGTAGAAGGGGCGGGGCAAGCAGTGGTTCATTTACATTTAAAGGGACAGACACTGAAACCAGCCGTTCTGAACAGGGCTGTTTAGAGAGGATGAAAAGAGCTGTGATGTTTGATCCTTGGGGTATTTTGACCGAAGCATGTCACAGACATGTCTTTAAGACACCTGGGAATTTATTAATTTGTGGAAAGGGGGCATAATATGTCTCCTTTAAATAAACAGCAGAATACACATCCATACACACACTCCCATAGACCTCGCCTTGGATTATAATGTAGTATTAGAGTTTTAACCATTTTTGAATTTACTTCATAATCTCAGAGTCCACTTATTGTTTTACAAGACAACAGACACCAGTTATATGAGCTGACATATTGTGTTTTAAAGGGTTATTTCTAAGATGTCAGCTATATCTTTAGTGCAGATTGGAGGCTACGATTGGTCCCTATTTGAAAGGGATGAGATGGGCTAGCATGACAACTTGAGTGGAAGAGAAGATGTGATAGAGGCAAGAGGAGATTGGTGAAGCTTTCAATCTCTGCAGCCATTTCTTTGTGAGTAAAGAAATGCAGTTTCATCTAGACTGGTAAGAGGACAGCTGTTACGCCTAAAACATGCAAAACATGTTCAAAACAGGAACAGACCCGTTTCATCCTGAGTGATTTAAGAGCGATACTGTTGCAAAGGTCACACCATGAACCTAAATCTTACCAGCTACAGAGAAAGAACCTCTGGCACATCACAGGACAAAGAGTCAAACATCAGATTCAAGCGGAGCAAGGCAGATAGATAACGAGCCAGAGTGTAAAAGGGGATTGAACCTACGTCAGCCCCAGGATTCCTCCGGCTCCTTCACTGTCGGTCCTCAAACAATAGGTCAGCATTCATCACAGCAGTCAGCAGGGCTGGAAACACACAAGACAAGATGATCATCATCTGACTCACAGCTCAGTGTTTCACTCGCTCCCTCTCTGTTAGTCTGTGTGAAATAAAAAGACGAGGTGGTTTAAATCCCTCATACATGGACAGCTTACGATGTCGTCTAGTGCAGATCCTGCTACTGATTTTGTTCAGCCACATTCACTTTCATGCCGACTGCTACCTCCTGCAGCTCACAGCAGCCCCTCCAAAAAAAAAGAGGATACCTCCTGAATTGTAAAGACGTTGTGACCGAAAGTTTACCCGCCGCAGTAGGACATTAAAGCAACTTTGAGCACAAAAGCAGTTTTTCTGGAAACTTTCCCACACCTGAAAAAAGGCAATAAACTCTGAGTCAACTCTCTTTGGCTGGGGAAATTGTTCTCATCCCTCATATTCCCCACCAAGGTGTTCCATCCCACCTCTGCACTGTTCCCAAAAAATCAATTACCTGTGAGGATTACACACTTCCCTTGAAACAGTGATAAAAAAAGGGAGAATCATAATTTAAATCTCCAGTTCTGAGGCCACTTCCATTCCTGGTGGTTCTCAAGAGGCCGAGGCCGAGTATACAGACAATGTCAGGGAGGAGAAGTGTTCAGAACGTGCCTCTTGGTGTCACAGAGAAGCAGAGCCACTTTAAAGTTTTTTTTTTTATCTGAAGCAACACAACACTTGAGAATCCTGGAGAGAGAAAAAAGTGCTGTAAGGAAGCTGTTTGAGGTCTGTCAATAATGATGGGAATTCCAGGGAGATGCAGCTTGAAAGGCACTTAAGAGCCAAGCGGCGGATTGATGGGAATAGTCGTGATGTGTGACATGCAAGTCACACTCCATCCTGGGATACAAAAACAACAGCTTACAAGGTTAAAGTCGTCTGGAGAGGAGATGAGATGAGCCTCACTTTCTGTGCCAAGGTTTATGGTGTTTGAGAAATGCCACAGTGTGATATTAAAAACATGATGCATTAAAAGGTTGGAGGAATGTTAAGCAGAGGTTTGATGGGAAATCGTGATGTACTAGCTGATATGCAGGCACATGTATTCCTACAGGGATGCAAGAACAAAACCTGCAGCTTAGTATGATGAAGGCTGTCTGGAGATAAAGAATGTACCACATTCACGTGAAATACTGATCGTCAGCAACCGATAATTAACTGCAGTGCTCAAAATGTTTTGAATTCATGAAATGTGTTGTCATACATCCAACAAAGAGAATTAAATGCGTGTGAACTATGAAAAATAAAGTGCGAGTTAGATTGAATAAGTGTTTCATAAGCACCAACTTTCACAGCTATTTTCATATGTTACAAACCTAATGAACCAATCCTGTCAACCTTTGGGGATGAGGGGCGGGGCTAAATAAACCTGAAATCTTGTCAGTACAGAGAGCAAGATTTAGCATCAGAGTAGACAGTTGTCAGCCAGTTACAAGCTAACAGACAACAAGTAAAAGATGCTAACTATGCTAACTGTTCTGACCCATCGCATCTAAACAGACTCCTTGTCTAAATCTGGGTGTGGTTGAGGTTGACATTAAGTTGAGTCCTTCTGATGTTTCCTCCTCTGACCATCTTGATGCTCTCTGCTCTTTGACCTGGAGCACCTGGAGCTGCAGGTGGTGGCTGGGGCTCCAGGCCTGACCCACATGTTGAGCTTCAGTGGCGTGTTCAGGGAGTGGCCTTGGGTGGCATGGGCCACCCCTGAAATGATGGGCTATATGCCCAGTTAAAGGCTTTTGTCAAGTATTGTTTTCTTTGTTGTTGTTTTTTTTTTTCAAGATTAAAATATTGAGGTTTTCTATCACAATTGTATGTTGCCACACCTGTATTTTGACTAGTATGTCTACTGTAGTTTGTTGTTAGTAATTTAAGTAGATATGGATTTTGCAAACAAAACTGAGTATGGCCAAATCGTATGTGGGTGTGTGTATGTGTGCACATACATGAGTACGTAATGTGCGCACGCAGTCGGTCATGCTCACGCTTCATGGCACCCCACCATAAGTCAGTGCCCCACTTGGGCCACCCCTATCAAAAATTTCTGGACACGCCCCTGGCTTCAAAATAGTTTTTTCCTTAGATTTCCCCCTTTTTATATGGGTAAATCATGTTAAACAAAATATTAATCATAACAGACAATTTTCACAGAGTCTAAAAACATGTCTGAAGTGGAAAATGAATATTCAAAAAACCAGCTCTGGTCCTTCAAAACGGGGACAGTGGAGTCTGAATGGTGCAAAAAGAGCCAAATCCAATTAAAAGGTTGATGCTGGATGTGACCTTTTCCTTCATAATCACCACTGGCTGCTCCCCAGCTTCCAGGTTTAGTGACAATGATGGAGGGTATATGAAGAGACGCCAAATTAAAAGCAGTTACGGATGAGCTGCGGTGTGTGTTCGGAGATAAGGGTTTCCATAACTAAGAGAAATATGTGGGATCCCTCCTGCAGGGCCTTTAATGACATTAACAGCAGAGCACTTCTTACCCAGTCTCTCTCTCTCTCTCTGGATGCCCAGGTGCAGTTTGGTTTTTATACTACCACATTTATGAGAGATTGTAATGGGTGGGTGCAGCTCAAAACAAACGGGAGGCCAATTAAATGTAAGGGCTTCCTGGGCAGGCTGCCAATAAGAGGGCCAACAACTCGTTTTATATACGGCTCTCAGAGGAAGAACACTGGATATTATTTCCTGATTGCAAGAAAAGCTCATTTGTAGAAACATTTAGTTCGTCAGCTTTTTATTTATCTGTAATTGGGATCAGCGATATGGAAAATATAGTGTGATATTGATGTATATCATAACGCAGTAGATTCACTAGAGAGCCAATCTAACATTCTTAATGGATACAGAGGTGACTTATCGTATTCAATTTAGTGAATTAACCACTGTTTATTGCATTGATATTAACATCCTACAAAAACACCAGAGGTGCAATGAAACCACTACTCACTGATTTTCTGCATTAGCCACAATGACCGCAACAGCGAGCTTGATTCAAATCGCATAGCAAAATCTCTGACAGCTCCAACATTATATTGCCCAACCCTAATTTGCAAATTTAGAGAACACAGAATCCATCATTAAATGCACATTAAAAAGCAATTTCACATTAAACATCAGTGTTTTGCCAATACAGGACATCAGGGCCGGGTGCTGAGACAGCAGCTAAGCTCTGCTTCAGTTGTCTCTCTAATAATGTACTAGACATTCAAGAGGTTTTTAACATTATACAGAGGTCTCGTCCTCTGTGTAATGTTTTGTTATTAGCGTTATTTAACCTCTATCTTTTTTTATTTTTCCAAGCAAATGGTAAATGGCTTTTCAAATGTCACACAAGGAGGGATGACAAAGAAAGAAATGAGAGAAAAGTGACTAATTAGACAGGACCAAACTGTGTAATCATACTGTATTGTTACAAGTCTAAAAGGGTCAGGGTTAGGCCTTTAAAAGCAGTGCTGGAGATGAATTTATCCAATTGCAGAGTCTTTTCAACAAATTCCTCATCAGTAGCAGCAGACTGGAATACAGTAACAACGGCCTGAGGATGTGTTAGATTTAGAGGCCTTTACTTTGATGAAAGGAGATGACTATGAATTTGTGCAAATACAGACGGCTGAAGGTCCTAGAAGAGTTTTATACATGTGTATAGGTAGTATAGAGTGAGAGAATACAGAAGGCTGTGAGGTGTATTGAAAGAACATTTGTTGAAAATTGAATAGAAGAATGATAAAGTGTGTCAAGCTTTTCAAGTTTTTCTTTGGAAGCTGGTCTATAGATTATTTCCCCATAGTCAAACAGTATGGTTAAACAGTCATGGTCACACACCTTTAATCATCTTGATTTTTGCTTGCTACATAGTTTCAACCATAGTAGTGGTGAGAGAAGACAATCTAATGTAGAAAAGTTACAGGTTCAAACTTCTAAAATGCCATTAATCAGTTTTAAATGAGTAAGAAATCCCATTCCTTCTTGTTTTCAGCACATTTACTGTTAAGTAATGTCTCACTGCTGCACACAAGAAGTCAGCTGCAGAGTAAAATGTGTAAAATGGCTTAAAACCTCCTCTATATAGGCCACTGTACCATTCCCTGGGAGGCCTCACTCTGGTGGAAATGTGCTACATTAGCAAAACCAGGATGCTCCATATGGTTATGGCATAAAACAGGCAGCATCATAACTCCAGGCAGTTTAACACGGCGCTCTAGACAAACAGAGTATACAGCCTGCAAAACGACAGGCGCTGGTGTCTTCACAAGCCTCCATTAACACTCATCTGAGTGGAAAAAGGGACAGATTTCATCCTCTGACGATATACAGGATAACGTCAGTATTAGATTTCACAGCTGCCATGCAGCCATGAGTGTGTGTGTACTTGTGCCATTTAGGATTCAACCGTGGTTACACACACCGCAGGCTTGTCTCTGTGGAGTATGGAGGACAGAAACTGGAGCAACTTAAGAAATGACAGCAGAATCTTCTGAAAACAGCTTTTATCCATTCAGCCAGACGTGAAATTACACCCCTGATTTCATTCATAACACGCTTTAGTTCTTTTACAGAAAACATCTGAATCCCCCAGTGCTTGATCTTCAGTAACACACACTACTCATACAAACACAGTCAGTGTGAAGGTGCTCTTTCTTCATCAGGCTCATAATGACGGCTCAGAGGGCCCTCTGGGGGGGGGGGGGTTCTGCTGCAGAGCACAGGGGCCACAGAGAGAGCCATCACCCGCTGGTATCGTCCATTCATCCTCTTTAAATGAGAACATGGCTGAGACATGACTAACCTCTTGTGTTAATTAACACCATCAACATGCTTCACCGAGGCCCCAGCTGTTTCTGTGCGAGCGTGAACATCCAGGAAAGATGTTCTCTGGGGGGGGGGGGGCTGAGACTGACAGCTTGCCTCAACATCCTGGTTGGCTGACTGGTTTCCTCTGTGCCACTGTGGAAACTCAGGGATCCAACACGTTGGAATTTAACTTTTGATTAACTTCCTTATTGTCATTTTTATGCCTGTGGGCAGGCAGCCGTCCAGGCTGGACGCTTCAATTATTCCCTTTCTCATGAACGCTGCTTCTCGCTGACGCCTTGAGGGGGTTTTTGGAGGCAATGATTAGATTCTGGTGGTCAAAGGTGAAGGTCACTGTGACCTCACTAATCATGGTTTCTGACTATAACTCACTAATTCACACACTAATTATGACACGATTACCACTCAAATATCTGTCATATGAAGTGATTACATATATTATCCATCAAGTCAAAGGTCGGTGTCGCTGTGACATCATCATGTTCAGCAAAAACACCTCTGGCCGTTACTGCAGCCATTACTGCAGCGGTGCAGCTGTTACTGCAGCGGTGCAGCCGTTACTGCAGCCGTTACTGCAGCAGTGCAGCCGTTACTGCAGCCGTTACTGCAGCCGTTACTGCAGCAGTGCAGCCGTTACTGCAGCCGTTACTGCAGCGGTGCAGCCGTTACTGCAGCCGTTACTGCAGCCGTTACTGCAGCGGTGCAGCCGTTACTGCAGCGGTGCAGCCGTTACTGCAGCCGTTACTGCAGCGGTGCAGCCATTACTGCAGCGGTGCAGCCGTTACTGCAGCCGTTACTGCAGCCGTTACTGCAGCGGTGCAGCCGTTACTGCAGCGGTGCAGCCGTTACTGCAGCCGTTACTGCAGCGGTGCAGCCGTTACTGCAGCCGTTACTGCAGCCATTACTGCAGCGGTGCAGCCGTTACTGCAGCCGTTACTGCAGCCGTTACTGCAGCCGTTACTGCAGCTGCATGGAGGAGCAGGAAACATCCACCAGGCTGGAACTTAGTTCATTTGTGAACCGGGGGGAGAATTCCCTCCATGCTCCAAACTTTTGAGATGATGTTTCCAACATGCACATCTTAAAGCTGATTTTCCATACTGTACATATGAGTCTCTGCCCTGCTGTAATGAAGACAGGCTGCAGATGGGTGGGATGTTGTGATAACCAAACGCATTAATAACCTCATCATGTACAGATAGCTTGCATGATGAAGGCCAGCACCCTGATAATGGCCAGGCATAAGCAGCAAGCTGGGAGAGAGAGAGATTGACGACTTAACTCCAACCCCCCCCCACCCATCTCCCTGCCCCCCACCCCTCCTGCCTCTCTGTTGTATTGTTACATCTCATTTTCTCCCGATCCATCTTCATGACGTTGGTGAGCATACGCTCAGGTCGAGGTCAGGGGCGTGTGATGGTATTAGCGTCTTGAGGACGATGGATTACTCCTCTTACTGTCAACAGTGTGGGGGTGGAGGGTTGGTTAGCAGGTTACTGATTCACATCATGGGGTCCTATTAAATAAATCAAGACAGTAGATATGGTTTGAATGTTAAAACCGCTGTACAACCGCTGGCAGGGACGTCACTCCCTCTGTCAGTCCATCTCTTTGACCCAGATAGAAATGCTCGATGGATTGTGATGCTGTCAAGACAATGAAGCCTATTGATTTTTGCCATCTCCTTTTCATATAATACCACCAACAGGTCATTTGTTGTTTGTTTTTTTGGTCCCCCCCCCCCCAATATCTAATTATGTACTAAAACAACATTTCTTGCAGATGTTCCTGGATCCCACACCTAGCTCTCTAATAACCTTTAGCTAGGTCAGTTGTGGTTTCTCCAACGTCCAAAACAAAATATTATAAAATATATACATCGTTCCAATCGCACATGGCAACAGAACTGCTAATTGTTGGGACGACTGAATCCACACAAAAGCTGTTGTAGTATTCAAAGGCAACAACAGTGTCTGGTGGGCAAACCACTTGTATCTCTCAGTACCATGTATCAGGTATGAGAAACAAACTCTGATACAAATAACAGACTGTGTTCATTTTAAATGAAAAGTTGTGATTCTCTCACATAAACTTCAACAAAGTGGCCATGGCCTCAGGTGGAGAGGAGAATGTGAAGTCTTGGTTTGCAGAGTACATAATTAATATTAGGGTGATTACAAACTGCAAACAGTGCACAAGAATGATCCTGCTGTTTGTAGGCTGGTGTAATTTGTAACTGAACAGTGTCGTGGTCCACACCAACTGGCTGCAGATCAATTTGTGGAGACATCACCAAAATTGACGGCCAAAAGGTTAATAATACCTTTATACTGAGATGTCCATGTGTTCTTGGATCATAAAGCAGCTCTAGGTTCCATATTAATACTATTAAAGTATCAAAGCCTCAGTCCACAGAGAAATACACACAGCCTGTATTCAGAAACTGAGCCTTAAAACCAGCCGTCAGGACTTCTGTGACGTAGAGAAGAAGTGTGAAGTGTATGACCTCTAAGTGACTGAATTCTGAATGTGACTGAGCCACAATCTGAACAAGAAGTACTCAGAGGACTCATTTGTAGGTTTGAGAAGATGGAGCTGTCGGCCAATCAGGGTCGAGTGAAGTGTTAGATCCTGTTAGTGCCACAATATATTTGGAAATTAAACCAGGGACGCTGCATAATGCACAGCCATTAATGCACATTTCCACCTGTGCCTGGCAGCTAAGTGGCTGCTCTGAGGATTTCCATAGGCTTGGAGCAGATGAGCTGGAGCAGCAGCGACGGTGCTCTTTTCTTTTATATGCATCTGTGTCAGAGATACAATATTACACCACGAGATAAAATACATTACACTGGATTACATTTCAGCCACAAGCAGTTTATTTTCTCACAAGAGGTGCAGATAGAGTAAGCATCAATGAAAGAAGCAGGGAGGGGAGCGAGACTCAACACTATTGTGTGCTGACAATATGGGCAAAGATCGGATTAAAGAATAAAGAATGAGGATAAGCAAGAGCAGGATTGCAGAGGAATGGGATTAAAAGAGGGTGTCCATTGAGGTAAAATGGGTAATTTGTCTTCTGTTATTCTTTTTCCAACACAATGGTATAATTGCACCAGATGTGGGATGGAGGGAGGTGGATTCATGGGGGAGGGGGGATGTTCAGTAGCTGTGAGGACCACTCAAACATTTTAAATGGTTGATCGGCCTGTCTGCTGCACAGGAAGACTAATTCCCAGTGAGACCTGCATCCCATACAGTCCCCCTCCAGAGACCTTGATGCCACCATTATGCATGGAGAATACTGGCAAGTATCCCTGTGCATAAATGCATAGACATTAGGTAAATTGGCTCCACTGGTGAGCAATTGCTCAGTGGAATGCAAGGTTAACATGCTGCAACACAGAGGCAGTGGAAATCATATTATCTGTGTTAATTCTGTCAATGTTGGTGTAAAACATTAGCAAAGATGTTAAATTATGAGCCAGATTACACACTCTCTTTAGTTAATGAAGAGGAAAATGGAAAACTGCCTGTGCGTTAACTAGTAATGAATGCTGGGTTGGGTTACATACCAGTGTTACGTTGCTGAACGCATCACAAGGCTGGAGGGGAAGGGGGGAGGAAAAAAGAGCTATTTCCTGTAAGAGCAAATGAAGCCATGTATAAGACAACATGCTTTTAATGACAGGGCGGAAAGTAGCTAATTAGCCTGATGTTGAAATACAGAATAAAGTCTGAAAAGACTCAATGTTAACACAAAAATAATAATAATTGCACCCGCCCTATCATAGACATGAAGCAAAAGGCCTTTTACAACCCCTCCCTCAGTCACGGAGAAACAACAATAACTAAGACAAGCTAATAAAAGCTACATCAAGAGGATTAGTGCTATTATGAATAATTTAAGACACAGCTAAATACCTTCTGGAGTAGAGAGAGAGTGTGCGTGTGTGTGTTTGTGTGTGTGTGGGAGTGGGGGGTCTTCTTGGCCCTTCAGGCTTAGCTTATGTGATGCTCCTGCAGAACAAACAACACCATTAAACCTCGATTTCCCTCTGTGTATTTGCAAAGTCAACGTGACTCAAGTGGTTCTCTGAGCTGATTTGACCCTTGCCCTTAAGTTACATGTAGATATCCGATTAGATTTTATTTAGGCGTGTTTTAAAAATCCTGGGTCTGAATTCGTTGCTGTGTTTACATTCCTTGTGGACTGTTTTATTGGATGCCTGTAATTTATTTGCTGGCTTGTAATGCAACAATTTCAAATCAATACTCCCTGTCAGATGTTGAATGCCTTAGCTGTGTGATGGGAGGGTGTCGTAATTGCAAAATGAGCTTCTTTAAAGCAATCAATCACTCAGACAGAGGCTTTTTTTCCTACAATGACCGGCTTTCAGAATCTCATTGTAATCACAATTACAGTTAGGTATAGCGTCTGTGGAAATGCTAGTATTTACTACAGCACCACTGTAGATGAGACTGTCTTCAGTACACCACAAGCGTATAATTGTGTTGCTGTGTACATGTGTATTTGGCTGCACAGCCTGAACCAAGGCAGCAGAGAACATTTACTGCCAAGTCACATCCATCGCATTATATTTTTGATGTACACTACACATGGATCCATTTCAATTTAGGTCTCAGGGCCCTTTGACCTCCTTTATCACCAACACAGAGAGACGCTTGTCTTGGGAGACTGTAAAGCATTAGCACATTGGCTGCCACTCAAAACACAGCAGCCAATCAATACAGGGTGGCTGCACTGTATGGAAGTTGTGTGCTATCTTTCCCTGACAGCCAGGCTGGAAGGGGAACAATTAGAGGGATGTTTTCTAGGCAGGAGATGCAAGACCCTAGAAATTCATTCAAGAATTCAAAGCCTTTTTTTTCACATTTTCCTCCTTCTCTTGAAAGGGACTTCTTGTTGAAACCAATTCTTTTTAGCAGAAATACTGTGCTAAATATTGGAGGTATGGGATTTCAAAGGAATGAGCATTTGGAGCATCATGAAAGATTTTTTCATCATACAATTCAATATGAGAAATACTGGATTTGCCATTTTTCATTTTAACCATGCTGTAAACTGCCATTCACAATAATTCTTCCTCGGGATGTAAGAAAATATACGTGTATGAATATTATGATATATCCATTAAATGTAACTATATTAAAACATACTTATGATGATTTTTTTCATGCTGTGCCCATGTTAACGATATAAATTAAACTCATACATAAAACATTATCCATGTAAAATTCTTACTCATTTCCTAGCAATTTCTATATCTTCCGATTCAGGGACAGTGGTCTCAGACTTTTGTACCCTTAATTATCATATCAAATTATACTGACATTATGGAGATGCCAACAAAAATAAATACACCAAAGGTTGATGAAACTATACCTTTATACCTTGATTACCATGTGTTCTTTGATTATAAAAGTTCTACATAAAATTTGTATGGGCCAGAGATACAGCACGACAATATATGAAATTGTTCCAATTCAGAAAAGGTTTTATCTGTAATATTTACATTTCTATTTTCATTTCATATGTCCGCCTATATATATATGTCATACATGGAAAGTCAACATCTCTTCATAGAGACATCTCTTCAATGTGCCAATGTGTATTGTGTGTAGAGCTACAATCATAAATTGCTGCAATTTGGGCGCAAATCCATTGTGATTTTCAAAAAAGAATTCCACTATAAAAATGGATAAATGGCTTCCTGGAATGAAATCCTTCAATTATCAAGTCGGGCTGCCAGAAAGCCTGCTCTGCTGACATGAAGCAAGACAGATTCTGATGTTTTCCACATGGGATCACCCCCATAATGAAGCCGCGGGAGCTGCAGCCGACCTACCAGGGAGAAATCAATATTCCAAAGCAAAACATCTTTGGCTCCCATGGGCGACCTCGGTCAATAAGCCAAAAATATCGGTGGGTGAAATTAAATAGGCAGCTGTTGTATGTTGCATTCAAGCTCATCAACGGCTGCTTAATATCCTGAAACTGTGATGCAACAGAAAGAACAACAGCTTGTCGCAGACATTATTGGGAACTGTAAACAAACCCAATGTAAACAACAGCACTTGGCGACAGCAGCAGCTGAAAAATGGGAATTTAATGCATTAAAAAAACGCAACTCTGGTTCAGTTAATGAAATTAGGATGCCACGACAAAGCGGATAATGCTAGGCATGCTTCTGTTACACGGAGCAGCACCTAATGTGTGTCAGTCTGCCTGTCACGCAAAATGAACAGCCCAGGGGTTTTTGGTGCAAATTAAATTCCAACAAGGGGCGAATTCACATTAAAAAAGACAATCTAATTAAACTGCCATGCACGGTCATGTATCTTAAATTACATGCCAACACCATGCAAATATAGAAAAACTAACACCAGATGCAGACTTCAAGCACATGGCTGCTGGGGTGTTTGAGAGTGACAAAAATGTGATGAGCAAACACCCTGTGAACGTGTTTATGTGGGTGAGATTAAAGAAAAAAGAAAGAGGAAAAAAAAAACCCGGAAAGTAATTTCATTTTCACAGCTTCGCCTTTGATTGAAACTAGTTTATCTTTTTTTTTCTGTATTGTATCATAACCCCCCAACACAACCTGTCCATGATGCACTAAATCTAATTTCTAAAGCTCTTCTCGCATCCGACAACATGGCTCTTTTCAACAACAAAGCAAGAGATCAAATTCTGTTTAACCCCGGGAAGAAAGTGTGAAGGGGGGAGGGGGGGAGGTGTGGAGAGGAGAGGAGCGTTTCAACCAATGACATCCTGAAGCTGTGGACTTGTTGATGTGCTGGATCAGAGCTGATACTGAATTGAATTACGAGAGGCCACACTGTGCAAGCAGCTTTGATGTTGGGGGAGGCGAGGTCGGCGGCGAGGTGAAGGTGAGGTGGAACGAAGAGGGGTGGGGGGGCCATTATGCTCTGGTCGTAGGGGGGGGAGGATGAGTGTTTCCATCAGATGCAGCTGCTGAGCCTTTTAAATCTGACTCAGAGGAGATGGGGGCGAGGCGACAAAGGTGTGTGGACACGAGGCTGAAAACCAAGGAGACTCAGACAGGAAGACAAGATAATCACACTAAAAGCAAAAGTCTCAGAACACATCAGTGCAGACAGAAACCACACACATCTGCTCTGAACCGCTGTGGAGACTCGACATCCTGCACCTGCTTCTTTTTCACATTCACATTCTGGTAAAAGCAAACCTGCAGTTATAAAAACACGTGCTGCATTCTGAATAAAATCACACTGTTAACAAAATGTTTTATAAAAAAATCTCCTCTGATGAAAGTGTTTAATGCTGTTGATCGCCGTATGATTTAAATAACGCCAGTCAACATCATGACTGAGAGTTTCCAAAGACTGTCTGATTAAGCTTTTCATACATCACAAACCTTAGGAACCAATCCTGTCAAGTTAAAGGGATGGGGGCGGAGCTAAATAAAGCTGAAACCCTGTCAATGCAGAGAGAGAGTTCTGGCGCATTTACAGTGATGTTATTAATGTGCACTGTCCCTGTTTTCAAATAAACGTATTATTAGACAGGGATTCAGGTGAATAGAATATACTGAATAAAAACCATTCTGCTTTTAAAATATGACTGTTCAGGTTACACATATACATTACAGACCAAATGTGTATCTTCTTCACATCATCAATCATACCTGCAGGACCTCAAAGACCATTTCACTCACCTCTAGTTTAGATCAAATGTGGGCATTAGAATTTTTATTGTGTATTAAAATATAGAATATGGTGTCTATCCTCAATATATCTGGCCAGTGTTTAGCAGCACCAGGCTCTGTTCCTGGTGTAAGAGACTTGTGGAGCAGCTGTGTTAGGTCTGTTCATTGGGTGAGAGTGGAGGGAAAAGAGTCACAGGTTGTTAATTAATAAGGTCCAGTCGGAAACAGAGGTGTGTTTCCTGGCTCGGTGCACGCTCGGTGCCAGAGATCACTTGTAAAAACCAGTCAGGCTGCCAGGGCATCATTACAAGCTCCTGCACACCTGCCGCAGTGGGAACACCAGCTATCATAAGGTGTGTGTGCATGTGTGTGTGGTCGGGGCTACAGAGTACAGAGGTGATTTTACACTGGGTGATTTTACAACGTGCGCCTCAGGAATTTCACAAATCCTCGTCCAATTTTGATTAAATTGCTTTTAAGTTTTAGCAACTTTATCCCGAAACCACCGCTTCGCACAGCACAGCTGCAAAACTGAATTTCAAAAAGCAGACACATCTCCCCGGGCACCGCAGCTGAATGAATTACTGACAACAAAAACAAACAGAAGCTCAGAGATGAGCAACAGGTGAATCAGCTGCTTTCACACAGATATCTATATCATCTCTAATGACTGGATCACTCTCATACTGTAAGGAAACCAAGCTTCTGTGACGACAGGAGGTAGATTGTTTTTCTGTACCTGACAAGTAACACACTGGTATTACCTCAGAAATAATTATTTTTCATTACCCGCTCTCTGCTACACAATAAAAGTTTGACACATGGGTGTCTGCAACAACTGCACAAACCTTTTCTTTTTCAAGTTTTATACAAGATCATAAAAAACATACAAGCAAAACTGAGGGAAATTAGGGGGAAAACAGTAGTCCAGTCCAGATTTGCCCAGATACACCACCATAGGCTTTTTGTCTGCCTGTAAGAAGAAAAAGTGCATATAAATAAAGAAGAAAAATAAGGATCAGTGATCACCATCATGCTGCCATCCAAGATTATCATATTTCTCTCTGACCAAATTGGTGAAAGCTTTACCATCTACTAGTAATAAGGTAGAGGTCAACAAAATATGTTTGCTGCTGATTCACATGCTACAACCCTTTTCAGAAACATGCGTGGTTGTGTAGAGTTTGATGAGAAGATCGATACCATGCCCAAGTCTGCGTGCTAAATATAGAGTTAATGCCAGGAGGTGACTAGCAAGCATGACAATTAGCAGGGTGGAATAGCTAGCTTGCCAACCAACACATCCAAAGGTCAGTAATCAATATCACTTATTTATTTAATCTGAACACAAACCAAAAATATCTACAGTAAAAAAGAACAACTTGTGGTTTTATGTTTCTCTAAGTGTTCAGCCTAAACTGAACAAACCATCTTCTGACTTCACACTCAGCATGAATAGTTTCAATATTCTCATCAAAATCTCTGCAAGAAACCACTTCTCTATGTACATGCTTGCATCATACAGAGAGAGAGCTACAGCATATCTCAAAAGACATGCTACTGTGCTGATTTCTTATTTACTGCAGTAAACAAGTTGCACCAACCATAGGTAGGATTAGAAAATTAGCTACAACCAACCACATGTTGATGTATGTCAATGGCGCATCAACATGTTGGATGAAACAGAAACAGGCAGGCGCATACCTCAGTCAATCTGACAACGGTCAAATCATTGTAGCAACACGCTTGTGGGGTTGACCGGGAAATAAATGATGATCCAAAAACAAAGAAGTGACAAGATGCAACTGTGTGTACGGATTTGATGGATCTATTGCTTTTGGCATAGCTACGATTTGTTCATTCTTTGGCAGCTCTGAACTTTTTTGGAGGCATGCAACATTGGTTGTGGTGGTCATAATATTTTGGATTTCCGATAAAATTGTGTCTGTGGATCCATTGTGGGTGTAGTTCCTCCAGATAAATGATAATTCAAGCTAACCTGAGGTATTTGTTGTGTCGACCACATCCTTTAGAAGCTCAGTTTGGAAACTGATTGTGTTACAGCTGTGTGACTAACCTCCGTCAAAGGAATCTGAGAAGTATGACCTCCTCATCTGGGCAATTAATGCACCAATGGGAGGACCCTTCATGGCCCGACCTATCCCTAGATTCATGGCATGTCGGTAGCACCAGCCACAACTACAAGACATTTATGGGGAAACAAAGCTCTGTAATCTACATACAGTACAACATTTATATACGACTCAGATACAACCAAAAAATCTAAAGCACTGCTCAAAACACAAGTGTGGAAAATCTGTTTATCCATCTTTGGCATGTAGTCTGTTAGCTGGAGTGATTACCACTGTTGTTTCTACAGATGGAGGAGCTTTGAGGTTGGAAGGGAGGGAGGAATAAAGCAACAGTCGGTCAATCAAAGAGTATCCAAATTTGCTGAGCCAGACTAAGCAAATAAAGATGTTAGTTTACCTGCTGTAGTTCTCTACCAAACCTCCCAACACAGCCAGGGTTTATTTACATTTTAGAAAGCAGATGATCTTCACTTTTTAATCCTGGATTACACAACTAAATCACTGCATTAGCTGCCCCCCTGTGCATTCATCCTGCAAACAGAAAAACCAAATAAGCATTCGTTATTCAACTGTTTCTTTAAAGTTTCATCAGCTGAGATAGAAGCTAATTATGACTCATTCTGAATATGTGTGGCTTGTGGATTAAGCAAACGTGGAGCAGTAAATAAAACGACTTGTGCAATAGTTTCATCTGAATGTTTAAGTGGGCCAGTGGCAGCTCAGATGGGACAAAACACTGCCAGAGCAGGAAGTTCGAGCCTGGGAATCTGCATTAACGTGCTTTCCGATGTGGAATTGTTTTCTCATTCATTCACAGACTTCTTCAACCACACGGCTCATTCTCACCCACAACATGTGTCAACGCCTGGTGAGTCGCACATGTAGCGCTAAACTCGTTTCCTTTCACCTCTGTGCAGCGTTCAGAGCGCCTCGTAGATTCTGCAGTTTAAGCAGCCAGGCAGGTGCATGTCGTCATGTTAACTGCTCAGGCAGCAGAATGGAGGAGGCTGTTTCTCTAGACACACGCGTTGCATGCTAAAAACCCTCTTCAATATTCATGGAGAGTTGGTTTTTCAGTGCGAGTGTAGTCAGACTCCCTGCTGAGTATAGCAGGGTGGGGTTGGGATTCACAGCAACACTCACAGAGGGGGGAGGGCGGCGGCGGCGGTGGTGGTGGTGGGGTGTTGGTGTGCACGAGTGATCCCGATGACGACATGTTTAAAAATAGTGGCATACCATCATACACAGCAGGTCTCAGGAGGATGAGGGGGGGTGCACTAAGCAGTGTGTGGTATCTCTTCTCTCTCTCTCATGTTGTAGATCAAGGTGCCAGTTCTCCCAGTAAAGAATGAGATCACTGTGACTGGGGGGAGGCTGTCAGAGCTCCTCATCATCTATCATGTCTTCACAACTTTGGTGGTCTGTGGAGAGCATGGCTGCAGGGGGCTCACTTCAATTCAGGCTGGGCTTTTCTATTGTATTTCTGACCATTCTGATATGTAGGCTACCAAAAAATGTAACACACCCAGTTCACTTCATTGTCTTCTACTTCACACCGTCACTACATCCCAGAGACAAATACTACTGCACTGTGTTTATCTGACAGCTGCAGTTACTGGTTGGACATTAATTAATGACACACTTTAACATATTGGACCACAGACCTACTGAAGAGAGAGAGCTCTGTATTCAGAGACTGAACTGAGCCTTATAACTAACTCACCAGAAACCGTGTGATGTCACAACAAGAGGTCACACCTACCTGGACCCAGCATTAAAAAACTTGATTGAAAAAGATTTGACTTTCAATGTTCACTTGAAATCTGCTATATCTTTACTGGATCACTCAGAAAACATACAGCTAGAGAGACTCTGTGCCTCCTCTCTTCTGATTGGTTCATTGAACTGTTGTTACTATAGAGCTCCAGAGAGAAGATATGAAGCTGAGATGGTTTTTGATTCTTACAACCACAAAAATATCTTCCTCTGGGTCAACACAGGTCAAACATAGGACCTTTAAAGCCAGGTAATTTCATATTAATATATAAAACCTCAGAGTTTTAATAAGAGTAGGGAATTGAGGGGCTATAAGATCAGCTAAAGCTGCACCACAGACCACAAACCT
Source organism: Trachurus japonicus (assembly GCF_045865225.1). Lineage (NCBI taxonomy): Eukaryota > Metazoa > Chordata > Actinopteri > Carangiformes > Carangidae > Trachurus > Trachurus japonicus. The sequence continues at coordinate 19,649,392 of NC_140929.1, forward strand.
GACAATCCGTCATCCAAACGTGGACACTTTTCCAACAAGGCCGACCGGCTAAGACGTCACAGTGACGTACAAAGAACTGTTGTATCCTGATTCTAAGCCACAACATGATGTATATGATGAGTATAAACACTGCTTTGTGTTCAACTGTTTTTGCACATCAAGTCCAGAACTGCAGGCCCTTGCATACACCTGGGGAGTTCTGTGATGTTTTTGCGATGGCAGTTTAAATACCACCATGCTAATGCCAACTTATCACTGAGCTTTCCTAAACTCAGTTAATTTAAAATAACAAAACTCCCAACCTGAGGGAGTCCTGACTGTAGCAGGGGATTTCAATCAAGACAAACTCCAGGTCAGTTGTACCCAGATCTGATCACAATGCTAAATGTGCATCCCAGGGGAAAAACACATTAGACCATTTTAAGACTAGCATAAACTGAATACAAGGCCGTGTCCTCACATAGGACAGTCTGGGCACCTTTCTTTATTTATGATTATAAACACTCATTAGCTTTGTTAAACAAGAGAGGAGAGCAGTTAGAGTTTAGCCTTCGGCAGCAGTATCACAATCACAGGACAGCTCTGACAAAGCTGACTTAGAACAATATAATCAGTGTTCTTATATAAACTTTTACACACAAAATGTCATCACTGGTAAGACAAACCAAGTGTTCCCTAAAAGCCCTAGATAAACAAAAGGATAGAGAATCTGCTGAGGCTTAGAGAGGCTGCTTACAGAGCTAACGATACTACAGCCTGCGGTCTAGCAAAGAAACACAGCATTAAAGCAGCAAAAAGCAACTGCAAACTCAGGGATCAGGGTCAATTTTATCAATGATCCCCGACACGTGGCAAAGCATTCAGGCTGTCACAGATTATTAGATGAAGGACAGCCTGACTGTAAGCAGCAGCTCCTCACTGGCAGAGGACCTGAACATGTTCCTTTCCTGCTGCGAGAGAGATAACAACATTAGGGAAATGGACGGACTGCCACCAGATCACTACGGACCCACAATGGAGACTAATGAGGTCAGCAGGGCACTGTGCAGCGTCAATGGAAGCATCTGGATCTAATGGTGTCCAAGGGCGCGTGATTCAGCCATGTGAGGGTCTGTTAGCAGAGGTCTTGACCAACACTGACCTGCTCTGTTGTCCCGGTGTGCCTCAGCTCAACATCCGTCCTGTCCATCCACAAGCAAAATCACATTGGGCCTCATTCACAAACCGTTCTAATTTGTTCTTAAGTTCTACTTATGAAGATTTTACGAAGATTGTGGCATTCATGAATGTTTTCTTATTCGCTAAGAACAAAATCTATGCACATTTGAGAGCTAACACTTCTGCAAAATAATTGATTCCTGTGTTTTCGTCTGTTTTGCAGTTGTATAATATTATATAATATTGATTTGTGCTGGTCCAGCTCAGATCAGTCTGGACCGGCCTCTCCCCTCCACTGCTCTGCAGCTATTCTTTGTTTGACAATACTATTTTTTAACCTCAGATTTTAGATCAACTTCTTTACTTGGTTAGTAGTCCACTCTTCTCCAGATTCAGTGAACGACTGACAGCATCCCATATATCTTTATTTTCTGTTACTTTACATCCACTGCTGATGCTAATAATAACTATAAATATAAACTAAACTATAATTTTTTTGTTTCACTTCCAGCGGCAGTAGCTCCACTTCACTACTACAGTTCTTTTTACTTTTGCAGTCTGGTGCTCCATCCCAAATTTCCGTTTGGGCATTTCAACTTTCTTTCTCACTTCACCTTCTCTGCTCAGTGCCTGTGGGCTCTGTGTGCACACGGCCCTGCAGGCTCAAGCCCTTTTATGGGCATTGACGGGGCGGTTAATGCTAATCCTACAGTATGTTAATTAGGATCATCTGGCACGCACTCTCAATTTAGGAGGTGGTGGCATTCATCAATGTAGGAACACAGATGCAAACAATTCTGCGGCTTAAGAATGCGGTGATGAATCTGACGAAGAGTTTTCTTAAGAACAGCTTAAGAAAGAATCTAAGAAGATTCTGAAGAAGATATTGGTGAATGAGGCCCATTGTCTGAACAACCATGACTATGAGATCACAGCCACCCCGGTGACAGCTGATTCTGATGCACCATCTCTGCCACTTCTGACCACCGTCAAATAGATCATCTCTGTCCTCTGTCTCACTCTGGATCTCCTGGTAAGACCACACACATACTGTGTGTCAGGATGCTCACATGCTCTTCTTAGGTTGCAGTTCAACCTTCAACATTGTTATGCTAGGAGAGGCTACTGTCTAAACTGTCTAAACTGTCCATCTGTTGGTGCAACAAACGCCACGTTTGCAGATGACAACAGTCATAGGCCAGATGTCAGTCAGTTTACAAGGAGCCTGACAGCCTGGTGTTTCAGACAACAGAGACTGTGGTGGACTTCAGGAAGACAGGGAGAGGAGATCCCAGCCCAGTGGAAAGAATCTCCAGTTCCTCATTCCTAGGCCACAGGTCTGATATCATCCAGAAGGCACAAAAACACCTCTTCTTTCTGAGTTAGACTTCCTGTGAGCTTTTACCAGTTCACATCAGAGAGTATCATGATGCAATACATCAGAGCATGGTCTGCCCGGTGCACCAGGAGGGACCAGAGGGCGACTCAGCAGGGGGTCAGCAGGACGGCTCAAGACATCATCACCACAGAGCTGCCGATATCTGAGGAACTAACCTACAATGACCATCAACTCCCCAAACTTCACAGTCCGTGAGGTGAGAAAACACCCTTAACATTCTTTTTCATGCAAATGGCTCCACCAGCTTTTGTACAGACACAAAAAGACACTGAAACAGTGAATACATTCAAGAAGAGACTCTTTGCAAGTCTGTGTCAGCATTTGTGCAATTAAATCTGAGTAAACACACAGACATCCAGAGCAGGGGGCGCCAAGCAAGTTTGGCTTTGACCAGTAAATTCATTAAATGGCAGCCAGACCATCATCAAAGGCCAATTTAAGAAAGTGACTGATAAGAATGCAACAAGAACTAACTTTGTTCACATGTGGTGCTGTGGCCAACAGTCATATAGTATACAATGTGACTGATGTACAGAAGTTGTGTTTTTCATGTCATCTGGCACGTCTGCTCTTTTAGAGGTCTGTGAAGCAACAGAACCCTTGGAACCTTTTATTGGCAAAACTGCTGAACAGGAAGTGATTTTATCAGCAACTGCATTTTACACTCACTACATCATGCATGACTCTTTGTGCCTGCTGTTCACTCTCAACATGGACAACAAGTATAATATACATACTTACATAATAAAACTTAACTTACACAACTTTTAATATAATAAGCATGCTTCAAGTGGGGCTATTTCGACTGTCAGGGACCATCAGTCCACTACTGTAAGATTTATGAAAATCAGAGGGCGCCATATAGTTCACTGGGTTAAGCAGAGGCTACAGTCCTTGCTGCAGCCGGCCACACCCTTAACATGTTGATAACATACCCAGTCTTTCAGAATGCTCTCAAGATGTATACTGTAGGCTATGCATTAGTGAATGTGATTCAGATTCAGATGTGCATGCATTGAATAAACATCTGAATCTGAATCACATTCACTAATGCATAGCCTACAGTATACATCTTGTTGAGAGCATTCTGAAAGACTGGGTATGTTATTAACATGTTAGAGAAAAACCACACAAACTTCACATGTGAAAAATCACATGGGAATCATGTTATTTGCACATGAGAAACATGTGGTTTTGGCCCAATTTCATGTGAATCACATGTGTATTCACATGTGAACCCATTTTCCACATGAGGTGACATGTTTTACACATGTGTTCTACATGGTAACACATGTGATTCACATAAAATTGGGCCAAAACCACATGATTCCCATGGGAAAAACTTTTCACATGTGAAAAATCACATGTGAAGTGTCATATGAAGTTCATGTGGTTTTTCTGTAAGGGCATTTCGATTCTCTGCCTCTGCCTCTCCATTTCCTGTCTCTCTTAACTGTGCTAGCAATTAAAGGCAAAAAGTCCCCCCAAAAAACAAGAATCAGACCATATCAAATGAAATGAGGTTAAAAAAGAAAAAAAGGTATTGCTGCAGTGGGCCGCTTTTGTGCCCATGGACTGCTAGCTGTCCACTGGTGTGTAGAAAGGTGGAGGTAGAGGAGATCCAGCAAGGACAAAAAGTTCATCAGGCTCTTCTCACCTCCTCTCACTGAGTAAAACAGACATAAACACTTTTGTCTTTGGTTCATAAAAAAACATAGTGAACTCTTTGCTCCTAAACTAAACCACAGTCCCAGTGAATGTGTTCCTTCACTCATCTCTTTACTCTTATCTGGTGCCACACAGCACCAGGCCAGAAATCTGCTCCAAACATGGTTGTTGTGAGCATGCCATTACTCTGAACTGCCTTTTAAATTAGAAAGAAACCCTATGATAGTTGAGCTCAGATGGCAACCGACGACCATGCCAGGAAACTGCAGGCCACAGTGGCTGCTGGATCAGAATATTTATGGATCATCCCCTGCCGTCATACGCCAAGTAAAGAGCTGGACCTGCCAGACCGATAGTGAATTCACAGTATGTGTATTCACATAGCATTCAGATGAGAGCGCAGTCATAGGTAGAAGATGATGTGTTGTTGTCATGATGCAGAGCTGAAATGAAATGTTTTGTTAGAAGTCTGGCGTCAGTTCTGGGATTGACAAGAACAAAAAAGCGAACGTGTCTGATTTGTGGTTGAATGCCACAGCAGTGCATCCACGTCTGTCCAGAGCTAGATAATATATGTAGGGAAGGAATTTAATAAAAAGTTAATTTGTGATATATGAATATAAATAAAAATGATTTGACTTGACTTTGTTAAGCTCTGTCCGTGCTCTGCTGTATGTCTGTATATATTAGTGTGTTATGTCAGTTCACTCAGAGAAACATAAAACAGTCATACTCCTTGTATGTATGTGGCCAATAAAGCTGATTCTGATGGAAAACAAAGCTGCATGACATGCACACACTGCCTCAAATATGGATGCAGCAGAAAATCACCAGATCTTACTGTACCATCTCTATAACAATAACTACAAATATAAACAACGTTCCTGCCTTTCTGCAGTACATAAAAACTACATAATAGAGGGCTTTTGAAAAATTGTAATAAAGTTCATGATTTTACAAAGAAATGATCCTCACTGCTGCTGAACCCTACAACATCTCAGATTGAAAGTAAGCAGATGTGGCCTCTGTTCCACTTTATAAGCCAGTTAGCCAGGCCAACATTCATACTATTGGTAACAGAATACAGTACTATAGCTTTACAATTTAGGAAATAAAATTAAAATAGAAATACTAATGTATAAAAGTCAAAGAAGCATAGGTCCAGATCACAGTCTGTCTAATATCGTCACCACAGTATCTGGTCAAATGTGACATAGGGTCATAATAAACAGAAGTGTCCTTGCATCATTATGTCACAGTGCAGTTGACCTTAAACCTGTGACATTATGATGTCACAGTGAAGTTGACCTTAACATAAAATGTCACCACTTCATCCTATCCTTGTAGCCATTTATGTGAAATTGATCCATAATTAGCATATAAGGTGACCTTCAGCCAGTAAAGTGTAATCAGCTCATCCTTGAGTCCAACTGAATGTTTGGGCCCAATTTCAAAGGAATCCCCCCTCGGCATCCGTGAGATATTACATTTATAAGAATGGGATGGAGCACAGTGATCAATATTGCAGGACTCATTCCAAAATCACTGCTTCGAAAAAATGTGAACATTCAAAAGGGGAAATGATGGCTGGCTTTAATATCGCTCACGTTATCGCTCATCCTCAACCCTCTCCTCCAGAAGTATAAAAATTTCACAGGATGCCATCCTCTCATCTTGTTCTTTAAATATCGAGCACATGATCGTCCTTTACGGAGATGGCTGAATTGCATTTTGGCAAGAAGGCCTTCATTTGTCAATTCTTTTTCTGCAAATCCATGTGCAACAGAGCGTGGAATTGAGAACAGTGCCAGTGGGAGCGGGTGGTCAGCGCTGACCAGAAATGTAAATTGGCGGTCTGAAAGCACGGGCCAGAAGCCTTGTCAGCTGCACTCCTGCAAACAGTAATAACTCTCTACAATCACACCATAATGATATGCTTGGGGTCCTGTTAACTCTGCATGTAATAATGGCCTCACTTTTCTGCGTCTCTGACAAAGGAGGGGAGCGGCGGAGCTGAAGAGCAGCGGCGTGTGGCGGGGCCCTACGGTGGCAACATGGGACGCTCTGGATCATTATCCTCTCCATTAACATCTCAATTACACACCCTCGCTCACATTCAGAGCAGGCGCACGTGTCTGTGACCTTTGTTTGAGGTATTATACGCTAACCACTGTCCAGCTCCTCTTCTGTAATTCACAGCCACAACCTTGACCCTCCAACACTCTGTGGATGCACCCCTCCCCATCTCTCACACTCCCCTGGCCCTCCCCCAACCACCTCCTCATCAATATTATAAGCAACCCTGATAATGTTGAACTGCAGCAGTGGTAAGTCTACCTTCCTGAATCTAAGGCCACTCTGATCTCACTTTAATGCTTTATATTTGTTTAGTTTCAGCTTCTCACGTCTTAATTACATTGTACCACAACCACACGTCATTATTTCAACTCAAAGTGGTTCTTGACTGAGTAAATAGAAAATACAGAGGGGGGGGGACTACTTTCAGGCTCTCAGTCCATTTCGCTATCTGCCAAACCATCCACTCGTGTTTCTGGCTCATTAAAATAACCAGCGGTGCAGCGTCTGATCAAACAGAAGAGCAGAGGAGAGTAAGTAGAGTTAACGGTTGTAATCTGGAAGCATGTTGGTCTTAAATCAGAGTGTAATTAACTGACCACCACTGGCTGAATGTCGTCTGTAGCTACAGAAGGTTCTGGAGTGAGGCGGGGAGGGGGGGACTGTGCTGAGCTGTGCTGGCTCTTACATTTCCCCCAGTGGAGCGCAGAGCCACTGACAGCAAAGCTCTTTGTTTCCCACGATGGGCCCACTTTAAATCTCAAGATAATTTATTATACTGATGAAAATCAAACATTCAAGACGGAGCTGAAAGATGTACAAAGCTCAATTTGTCTTCTGAGTCTGACAGGAGAGATCATATGTAGATTCACCATCTGTCTCCACACTCTTTCCGTTTAATTCTTCCTGTTGCTAACCAGCTATTCATTCTCACCCTCCATCCTCCGTCTTAGTGTTCAATCACACAGCGACGGCAACATTAGCTTTCAGATCAGTGCACTGCATGTGAGGAGAGGTGGTAGAGAATGTGTTGCACTAGCAGAGCGATGTGCTGCTGTACATGGGGTCAGCTGAAGTGTTTTAAAAGACGCCCAGCAAAACAATCAGACATCCATTAAAATGTTAACATGTAGGATATTTCCATGTGTCATTTTCATGTGGCATGTGTGTAATACGCCACAGCTGCAGACCAGCTGAGTAAAACAGAAAGAACCTCACTTTGTTTTCACTTGGAGATAAAGTGCTGAACATAATTTTAAACCAGCGTATATGGTGGTTGGATGATTTCAGTGAGCATCTTTTAAAAGTGTCTGAACCAGGTTTTTTTCTGCAGGCCCCTGTGCAAAGCATGCAGGGGTGTCTCTAGACACGCTGGAGGCAAGGATACTTCTTCTGAATACAAATGAGTATCAGTTTGGACAGAACAAGCTGACCTACTGACAGCAGAATTCAAGTTGGTATCAATGTGAGCATTTGACAACAAATGTATTATTCTACTGCTAATGGGAGAATTGGCATTGGCAGCACTCACTTATTGTATGCAGCGCGTGCATACATACATACCGTAACATTGTGCATACTATGCACAATGTTCTGTGTACACAGCCATTGGCGACATCATGTTGTTATTGATATGGACCAATGTCAGTCGTCTCTGGGGGCCCTTTCCAGCTCGGGGCCTAGGCAATCGCCTGGGTTGCCTGCCCTGCTCCCCTAACTATCAACTATCTGATCTGAATACTGAAAACAACACATTGCCTATGCATTTTCTATCACTTTAATGCTTTCCCTTTTAGAAGCAGGAAACTCTAGTTCTGGGTGTTGCCCCATAACACAACGCTTCCTATTTCAGTTCTTATTCTCTGTGTAATTGTTTTTTGAATATAAATGATGCTACAAGATATAATTTCCATAGGTTAGGTCATGATGCTTAGAGGCTTTTATAACTCTAACATCGCAACATGAGCAGAACATGCAAAGCAACATGATGAGGGAACATGAACGATCAGAGGATTACACAAGTGGTAAACAAACTCCCAGCTGCTATCATTTATTTACAAGAGATAACAAAGGCAAACATCAAACTCATGACCCAATTTGTGAATCACAGTCGTCGACTGCTTTAACTTGTTCATGCGACAGCTGAGAGCACTCTGAATGTTTCTACACAGACAGAGATTTAGGTTGACGAGTAGGATGCATTCACAAACTGTCAAGTAAACTAGATGGTTCATAGGAAACGTAATTACTGACTCGTTCATGATCAGTGTTTTTAATGAGTGAGGCTGCACTTTTCTAACAGCAGCAGTTGCTAGGAGATGCTTGGGTGTGGTGGCAACTATTAGATGGCAAAATGTAATATGTCATAATTATATTTCCTATGTGATTCATATTGCTTGTTCAGGATTAGTTTATGGACAGAATATAAGCAGAATTTCTCAGAGACAGGGTTGCTCCTGTGAATATACGTCTGACCTGGAGTTATGTGTTCAACCTGCATGATCTATTACAAAAACTAGTAACTCTTTTCTTTCTAAATCATGACGCATAGAGAGAAACACTATAAAGGAATGGTTATATCTTTCATACAGCTGCAACTTTTCTCCTTAGTGATGCCATTCATTCTAAAATAGATCAGACGCTCTAACTAAGCTCTAACAGTTGGTGTCAGTAATATGCGACAACACTGTTTGCTTAAATCATAAGTAAAAGAGGTAGAAGGAGGCGTATGCCATTTAGCTCTCTGTATTGTTTATAGAGAAGAGTCTTGTACATGAAGGAGAAACCAGATCTCCTCATACAAACACCATAGATCCACCATCAGTCACTCTCAGCTATAAACTACGGTCATCGATAGAGGAAACTGGCACCAGTCTACAGTCTAGAAAAGCTGCTCTGTGACATGAACATTCCTGTGAAATCTGGGCAGAGGAAGTGAATAATAAAACACTTACTGCCTTAATTAGTGAAGCGAAGGTGCCCCTGTGTAAAGCACTTAACCCCCACGAGGTCCAGGGAGCTGCACAGTGGTCACAGTGAAGACTGGGCAGCTCTCAGGTGTAAACGGGGGCAAACCAGAATACAAACCAGGACGCTGAGGAGAGGGAGAGAGAGAAAGAACATGTGCACTCAGTCAGTCTCCTGTGAATAAATAAAGATTAATGAAAACAATCTTTCCATTTCACTGCTCTCCTCTAGCATTCCTGCTTAACTCCACTCATCTTCCTCCTCTCTGCCCCTCTCTCTCCATCAAAAAGCTGCTTTACATGTATGAGGTGCGCACAGTGATGAAAGAGCCAGAAATATATAGTGGAGGGACATGAGCCTTGAGCACACCTATGCTACCACCGGATCATTCCCATAATTCAACACCCCCACCCCATCATGCCCCCTCCACCCCCTCCTTATGATCTGCAACATGGTGCTTCAGCCATAATGCTGTGACAATACAGGGAGATGGTTTATTTCATGTGCCATTTCCGACGGCACAGCGGTAATGAGGAACAACATTAACATTTTGCTGACACGTGTTTCTTCCCCCTCCCTCGCCAGGCATTAGACTCCAGTTTGCAGCGTGGCCACATTGGTGAGCTGTGTTTCACTGTGCCACAGGTCAAACACGACACACCCGGTGTGTAATGTGATGGCAGGAGAACATCCTGAGACATTACGATTATAAAACAACATGCTGATTCTCGCAATATTTACACTCAAGGCCACAACCCATTTAATCTCTTCCTAAATTACTTAATTAATCATTTAGTCTGAAAGAAATCATTTAATAATAATAGTAATATCACAGTTGTGCGGAAATAAGGGCTAACCACACACTAGAAGACTCTGTAGAGACTAAAGTCTGACACCTGCTCACATCTGAGGTCAATGTGTCTGAGCTGTTGGTAAAGCAGGTTGTTGTAAGCACCTGAGGGTTTGCAGATGTGACCTTTGGGAAAGCTGGAGCATGGGGAAGCTTGTCGTAGATCATTGGTAAAATTTGTAAGATCGACTTTTCTTGAACAACTTAAAGGGGACATATTATGGAAATATCACTTTATGAAGGCTCTTTAACATATATTTGGGTGTTTGTTTTGCCTTCCGGCCCCAAAATGTGAAAATTGACAATAAAATCAGTAATTTTCAGGCTCCCTAGGTTGAAATACAGTACATGTGGATTTATGAGCTGTTCCCTCAGTTGTCTTCCAGTGATGTAACTAGTTTTCGAATTTGCATAACCCCACCCCTACCTGGTACCAGTAGAAGGGACAGGCACTGAAACCAGCCGTTCTGAACAAGGCTGTTTAGAGAGGATGAAAAGAGCTGTGATGTTTGATCCTTGGGGTATTTTGACCAAAGCTTGTCACAGACATGTCTTTAAGACACCTGGGAACTATTTTAATTTTTGGAAAAGGGGCATAATACAGTATGTATTCCAGTCTAAATAGCCCCACTACACGTATTTTACACACCAGGGTGAAGTCCTCTGTCACAGAGAGATGTACTGAGTCTGTGTAATGTATTTTGTGCCTTTAAAGAGGGTTTTTTTTTTCTTTTTTACAACCAAGAAAAGTTTTTCTTCGTTTATCTCCATGTTTTCAAACTACAGTAGTATTCTTCTTCCTCACCATTGTTGGCACAATTCTACAATCTGTCCATCAACCCTGTTTATATTCAACTAACAGGCACAGCAAATGTGTTTTGTAGGAGATGCACATAGCCAGGGGTCAGTTGCAGCCAAATTAATTTGGGTTACTGTAAATAACAACTGACTTCTTCTGCATTTAACCAGACCATGACCTTCCCCAAATCTTAACCATGTGCTCTTAGAGGTACATGACTTTACGTTCAAGCACTGACTCATTTCCTGCATGACCACTGATTAATTTCAACTCCACGTGAATTTACACAAACATGAACTATATTTTCATGTTTCTTCTTTCCTAAGCCTCTTTGAAACAGCCTGTTAATGGCAGGAGTGTGGCACCTTTATTCTTCCTTGTTCTGTATTATATGCTGACTTTGTTTGGTTCAGTGTAAGCAAGCAAAAGCAACATAATGAGGGTCTGTATGAATGAAAATAGCAGCAGCGCCTCTGTAAGAAGAACTAAAGATTCACAGATAACCAGCAGAGTCAAAAACTATATATAATTCAACCATTTCCTGTGATCATACTTTGAGGAGAGGAAGGGAAGGTAAAAGACTGTTAGCCATCTAAATGGATTTCTGAGCCTTAGTAATATCATGGTCATCTTACCAGTGTGGTGGAAAGTGGCACCCTTGATACTGAACCAGGCTGTGTTAGAATGGATGGTCTGAGGGAATGAGGAGGGAGGGGTGCATTGGTATGAGAGCGCCCCTCCATGCCGCACCTCCCATAAAAAATAGATAAAACCAGGCAATCTTTGAAATAGTAATTGGTTCCCTGGTGACTGCCCTGCACCACTTCATATTCCACCAAAAAAGAAGTCAGACAGACGCCACAGCAGGCTGGTGAGACAATGAGAGAAAAGAGGGTGGATGTGTGTGCAAAAAGGTGCTGCAAAATGAAACAGTGCATCAGCTGCAGTGATTAAACAGCCTCATTTAGAGCTGGCTCTACTTCTCTTTTTTTTCAATGCTTTCACACAATGGAGCAGATTTTCTTGTCTTTGAGATTTCAACACTCCATCAGCTCAAGAGCTGCTAATGGTTTGACAGTATGTCAACCTCCTGGCTGGTCAGACAGCAGCTGGTTTCTATGTGAGTGAGTGAGTGTGTGTGTCTGTGTATGTGTGTGCTGAAAGTCCATATGCGAGCCTTTCTGATGTCACTGTGAATTCCATTTGAGCCGTTTTCCTACACAAAGGAGGTCAGAGAAATCAATCAGGTGCCCCACCTCTCCTCGTGGTTTAATTACCCTGACGGACAGCGGCGCAAATCAGCAGCGCACTCACCAAAATGCACGCGTCTGCATTCTGACAAATGGCATCAGCTGTAATTGCCTCCAAATGAGCAAATCACGGACACGAGCATCAATATCAGCGCTGGAGAAAATGTCACGGCTCATAGGCAAAATATGGAAGAAGCATTTACTGTGATGAGCCGTGTTTGTGAGGGTGAGATAATGTGACCAAACAGATATCTATTCATTAAACTGTCTCAAGGTCACCGGTGCTGAAAAATGCAATAATCTTTCATTAGATGACAATTTATTGAAAAGCGAGCATCACTTTCTGGATCCTTCCTGCCACGCCTCCTTCCTCTGGAGCCCAGACAGTCTGACAACACATTAAGCTTCTTATTGGCTGCTTGTTATTTCTACACAGGCACATTAAGACCTGCCGGCTCTTCTATCAGGTCTTTCATTATCAGGCTTAATGGCTTCGTCCTAATGGACATCAACCTCCGGCTGCATCATTCAACTAATTCATAAACAAATATTCTATGAGTATGAATTACAATACTGTCAGTAACATCTATGGACAGCTAGGATGGCCTGCTCATTATGTTAGTTATAGGAGTGAGTCCAGCCATAAAGTGAACTGAAAGATGTTTTGAGTTAAGTAATAAAACATTTCTTGGTATCGATTTCATTGAAAACCTGAGGATTTTTCACTTTACAGCCTCTACACTTCCCTCTGACCCATTCAAGTGTCTCTGTTCTGGTGTTAAACACACCATCTGTTCCTTCAGTGTCAGTAGATCAGGAGGTTTTTACCTGGAGCTGAATTATCCACAGAGGAGAGGTCTCCTGTGTCCACAACAAACAGAGCAGCTGACTGAAACACTGAGGAAAGTACTTTCACTTTGAAAATGTGTGATTCACTGACAGTTCAGTGGACACAGGACAAGATCTGGGAGCTGATCCGTCTCACATTCCCTCGGCTTGTTTCTCTAATAACTTCACATTCAAACAGCCGGTGCCTAAAATCCCTCATCTGGTTCAAATATATAGTTGGAAACCCAGAAAGGTGTGAAAAGTGAATCTCCTTAATGGTAATTTCCACCTTGTGCAGTTCACAGATTCTAATATACAGAAATCACCTCACCCATAATAGACTGTGACTGTAGCTATTGTACCACACAATGCTGCAGTGCTCTTTGCTGAGGCTGGGGGAGGGACAGAGAGCACCTTACACAGGAACAGTCTCCGTGCTCATGCTGAGGAAGGAAACATCATCAGCGGAGGAGAGCCATCCACTCTGACAACCATTGATCTCAGCACCAGTGGGGTTGTCTCTGCACTAAGCTTCATTCTCTCCCTTAGGGTGTAACTGGAAATGGGAGCACAGTGTAAAGTCCTGTGTAATGATTCTGTCCATTCACATTTCTATCCAGGCCCAGCAGCATACACCCCCTCTTGTCCAGGGCACAGAGCACAGAGCCCCCCCCCCCCCCCCAGAGTCCAGGAGCACCCAGTCCGGGGTCAGCCATGGAGGAGCATGCTTAACAGCTTTCACCAGATTCCTGTTTTGCAGACGCAAATATTGACAGTCATGTAGAGGTCAGTGGTGTTAGACCCCGGGCGTCTGAGACCGGCCCAGGAGGAGGCAGGATGCAGCCAGACAGCACAGCACATTCAGCAGGGGAGTCTGCAGTGTAAGCTAAAGCATGAGGACAGCTGTGGCATGTAGCTACTGTCTGCAGCAGACACACACATCAGGTCATTTTTCAGGGCAGTTTTCACGGCTGACCAGGAACAATACCAGCTGTGTAGTGATGTACTATAGCAGACAGTGCTATATGTGTTGTTATAGCAATACGGTGGATGACTGGAGTGTTTGATGGCACAGTTGGATATGTTTTGTGTTGCTTCTATATATTAAAAAAAAGTGCCATCTGTAAATGTGAGTGACTGTAACCATGTTTATACTATGTGTATGCTGCATGTTTTCTAGCTACTCTCAGGTCTTAAAGGGACATATTATGGAAACATCACTTTTTGAAGGCTCTTTAACATATTTGGGTGTTTGTTTTGCCTTCTGGTCCCCAAAATGTGAGAATTGACAACAAAATCTGTAATTTGCAGACTCCCTATAGGTTGAAATCCATGTTGTCTGGCAATGATGTAACTAGTTTTAGAATTTGCATATAATAACACCCCTACCTGGTACCGGTAGAAGGGGGGGGGGGGGTTCATTTGCATTTAAAGGGACAGGCACTGAAAACGGCCGTTCTGAACAGGGTTATTTTGAACTGATGAAAAGAGCTGTGATGTTTGATCACAGCATGGCACAGACATGTCTTTAAGACACCTGGGAACTATTTTAATTTGTGGAAACGGGGCAGAATATGTCTCATTTAAAGGTTCTGAAAGTATGATTACAACAACAATAGTACAGCAGCGAACATGTTTTATGTATACATGTGCTGAACAGAGAAGGTATTCAACTCACAGGGACCATGCACAGGCGACACAGGGCCATAAACAGCATCTACTGTAGGTGAATACAACCTTTCAGAATAAAGGCCTCCGACAAAGAAGCACATAAAACCAGAGCACAGGTGGACTGGCCATGGGGAGTACTGGCTCTAATCCTGATGGACCAGTGGTCTGTCAAAACATCACTTACATTTTTTTTTTTGTCTTTATCAGCACCGCCAGTGTCATCCATGTGGGCGGTCCCAGTGGATCAGTCAAAGGCTGAATGTCTTTCCCAGGCGTTGGACTGGAACCAACACTGGTCTGGTTTCCTGTCCCACCCACAGTCCAACCCACACTTAGTAACATCAGCTAAATGATGGAGAATGTAAAAACAAAACCAGAGCTGCTTAATCTAATTGAAATTGTCTCCCTTTTCCAAGTATCAGCAGTTCCCACATTTGATAAACTTAGATTCTATCAATGACATTTAATGGCAGCCTCGAAGCAGAGACACCTCTGCATTGCAGTGTAGTGTCTGAGCTTTACCTCAGGGAGTCTCTGTGCTGAGTGCTCTGTTGACTGACAGCAAACCACTGCGAGTGATTAGATCATGATAGATACCAACATGCATCTGAGGGCTGCCGGAGTGGTATCTGAAACACTTTTCGACTCTCTGCTCTCTCGGGGGTGGAGGGAGAAGATCAAATAAAGGAGCGCTGAAGGAAGAAGAAATATGCTGCCTTCATCTGTTTGAACGACCGTCCTGCAGCCTTTAGGACTCCATCTGATGGTTCATCTATTTTGACCAGGAAAAGATCAATAAGTGCAGCAAAATGGGAAAATAATTGAGCCTCTCAGCGTTGCTTATGATCAGTTCACCTTGACACCACATGAGTGTGCTGGCACTGGCAGAGATGGGAGAGCGTGTGGACCAAGAGAAAACAGTGCAGTGAAGAATGGAGGTGACATCTCTAATACACAGAGGGCTCCTCTCACCACTAAGTCCAGACACACAAGTGTCTGACTCACCACCTCTGGCTGCTTACAACAGAAAACAAGTCTGACATTTACCTAGAGAGGCACTTCTTAGGTATTCACTGGATATGCTATTCTCTCTATTATTAGAAATGGAAGTTAATTAATCATTGAAGTGTTTGGGAATAAACCAATCAGAGTGCCATCTTCCCCCAGTTGCTCTGCTGGCTGCTCACTCCTCTTGGCTTATTGAAAGGTAACACAGTGGACATTACAAATACATTAGCTTTATCACACTGAGAGAACTTGGCTGTGGAGGAAACTGGCTGCTGTTGTTATTTTGAGCAACAATATTGACATGCTGCTGGTTAAAATATGAAGCTTGGTCGTACCTGTCTTCACAATGCAACATGAGATATTAAAAAAATATCAAATAATGAAGGTAATGGCAAACAAACACTGCATATCTCCAAAATCAGGCAGGTTTCCAAGATGCCAAGTAGCCTACTCATTTTAATGTAACAACTGCCGATGAGAACCAGTGTCAAAAAGGAAAAAAGGAAGAAAAAAAAAACAATCGATCACAGACTTCATGATCGATTACCATGGCAATGAACGAAGCTTCGATTTTTTGGGGGTCAGCCCTAGACATTACAGACGAGTTGTGTGGAGGTATTTGGATGTTTTTTGGTGTGCCTTTTTGGACGAAGAAAAGTGAGCCCCGTTCGCAGCTGTCATATGGACATGCAGTGCTGCACGGAGACCCCCTGTAACTCAGAGAAGCCACGGAGGAGTCTGAAACTTCTCCCAGCCCTTAGTCCACATGAGGGTGAGTAGATAATGAGAATTTGAATTTTGGGTGAACTATCCCTTTAATGCAATCAGAAATTATTCTACCACTAGAATAATCTGCCATTACACTGACTTGACTGTAATTCTGTTCTGTACATACTAACCATGTTATCACTACAGAGTTAACAGCATGTAAACTATTATCCAATTTCTGTTAACCTACATTTTCTTTGGTTGACAAGTTGAATTTACCAAGTAGAGCTGTTCTGAAAATGTCCATTACTTGCACTCCTGGAATGTCTGTGTCCGTGTGCAGATTCACAAACAGACCTGATACATTTGTGAGTCTATATGATTACGTCCTTGCTTGGAAAATGAAAGTCAAACTTTAAAAAAAGACCTATTCACACTGTTATTAGTGAATATCAGCTTACAGCCTTCTTTGCTGTCATGTGGAATGTTTTCTGGGATGCTTCAGCTGTGTAATTGCATACTAATTTGTTTATTTAGTTTTTTAGTAGGCAGTCTGCTTGTATGCAGAATATAATGTAACATCAGTATGGGCCATTAAAATTAGAGGGAAACACTGACATCAGATCAGGTGTTTGGACAAATGCACATCTGCTTTCTGTTGCCTCCTGATAACAATACACCAGAATGCACCTGAGCACAACTCATTTGAGAGACCAACACACTCATAGTGCTCAGGTGGGCTATTTGCTATTTATGGGCACTGGACTCTGGAGCTGTTGCAACAACAGGTTGGTGAGCCAATTAGAAGAGAGCAGCAGTGGCTCTCATACTACACATGGACAATAACTTTTAGACTGTGGCCCTTTATTACATTTAGTTAGTTGTACTTGTCATTTAGATGAAGATCAGACCACATTTTATGACCAATTACTGCAGTAAATCTGATCATTTGGAGGATTCAAACTCTCTCTCCTGCCATGGCACAGATAGTTTGGTCTAACACAAATCCAGCCTAAGTCTTTAGTGTGTTCACTGATCTCTTATTTTATAATCTTTCCATTTAATTGTGCATACTGTGTCAGTTTTATATTCACATTACATCTTTTTTTGACATTCATCGCCATGTATTGATCGTGTCATTAGGAGAAGTA
This sequence comes from Trachurus japonicus, assembly GCF_045865225.1. NCBI lineage: Eukaryota > Metazoa > Chordata > Actinopteri > Carangiformes > Carangidae > Trachurus > Trachurus japonicus. The sequence goes on from NC_140929.1 coordinate 19,666,925, forward strand.
CAATTTAATAGGTTCCCTACTACTATTTTACTATAACAATGTGTCAGGCATTGTGTCATAGGGTTACATTAAGAGAATAAATGACAGTATTATTACATTAGGAATGTACAGAAATGAGCATTTGTTAAAAGGCAATTCAATTCCTGTTTTTATAACTTGTGACAGAAATCTAGATTTTGTCAGTAGCTACAACAATACACCATGTCATAAACTGACACAGTATAATTTATATTTTTGAGTCAGTTGTTGAAAAGACCGACAATGTGTTTTATTGTGCACATCATTTTGTGATGCAAACAAAGCTGGAGCGGAGGAGCAGAGCGGAACACAATCTGCTTCAGTCTGACAGGGGAAATTTCAGTAAAGCATGAAACAATGTAATGGGATAGCTCTGCTGTTTACATGGATATGGAACAATAATAAGCCATCAAACAACAAACAGCCAACAGGCTGCGCACAATAAATAGAAAAATAAATGGTGTTATATTAAGGTGCTTCATGCAAGGTGAGAACGAAGTGACACTGCTGCTGAGTGAGGAGGAATGTACAGTAATTGGCTGACAGAGCTGTCTGGATTCATGAAGCATGTAAACAACATATCCTGTTTACCACCGGGCTTCATGCCTATTTGTATTATTTGAAATTAGCACTCGAGTCCTTGAGTTGAGGCCGGAAAGATGACCCACATCACTACATCAGATTAGATTTTAAAACGAGAGGAGGTGTTTTTTCTCTCTCTGCTAATAGGAAATGAAGGAAGCAGATGCTCATCACATTTTCCACCCAGCCTGCTGCTGATTGTAAATTTATTTCTTATTTACTCAGCAACAACGTTAGCTAATGTCATTATCTATGCAAACTAAGTGATTGACTTTGCTGTTGCCTGGAGACAGCACAGTGATGCCTCCGTCTCTGCCAGCTCCTTAAATCAAGGAGAGGAACGAACCAAGTTCCCTGGTTTGAGTCCTTCAGTCCAGCCTACAATGGTCTGCAGTGTAAGACCACACGGTGTCGAATGTCCCTTTAATTTGACTGTGTATAGCTGTTAAGGTAAAAGAAAGAACCGTTTAATAGGAACATGCATCCCTGCTGTCATGCAGGTAATTTAGACGATTAACTGTAATATGCAGCAATGAATCCAAGGTCAATGTGGCTGTGAATGGTAATGTTAGAGCAGTGGGAGGAAAACATGAAGGTAGTCAGGTGCATGTAAAGGGAACACAGAGAGAGGTCATGGAAATGTGGTGATCCAGGCAGGAGAAGAGCTGAAAAAAACAACTGGATAAAAGTGTTGATCTTCTCTGTAAACCACATGATCATAGAGGATATGACCTTATTGACAGGTAACCAATGAAGCAGTGCCATGATTAGACTCAGAAAGGTTACAGGTTAGAATATTAATCGGCCTTGTGTGAACTCATTCAGCAACAACTCTCATTTATAAATAGCGCCCTGTCCTCAGCTTTAACCTTGGAAACAGAGCTCTGAGAGAATAATGTTGATTCAACGATCATCCAGATTTCAATGTCTCCATGGACTCCATGACGACCAAGAAAACCAAAAGCAAAGAGCTGGTGAGTGAGTCAAGGTTAAAATGAAAATACACTGATGAACCAAAGGTGAGAAAGAAAATATTCCTCTGTATATAAAAAAAGATAAAATACTTGAATACTGACTCGTATGCTTCTCCTCACCTGCTCTCTGTTCTCCTTTACCTCCCAAACACAAACACACACACACACATACTGAAGGACATATGCATGCCCCCCCCTCGCCTCCGTCTGCTGCTCTCCTGGGTAATCAGCTATGAACCCATAAACACTCATCCATCCGCAGCCACACACCTGCTGCAATCTGTTGACTTTGAGCGGGATCTTTCACCTGTCGCTCTCGGTGGCTGAAGGAAAAAGTGCGAGCCGCGAGGTTTGGAAAGGTACGGACCGGTTCTGCCTGGTTAGGTTTCATCGTCGGACCAAATGTGACCTGTCAGGACGGAGCTGACAGGTCTGAGCCAGCACAGCTGAGGTGAGAAGTGCTCTCATGTGGCCCTGGTTGCAGATGTCATCCCTGTACTCTGGCTACTGAATCTCTGTTGCACTGCACCTTCAGCTGATGTAGTTTCTTACAATATGATAAACATGTTTACCTGGACTCAAGGGTGAACTGAATTGAAATTTCAAGGTCAAGGTCATGGAGCCAAAATGATGATTTTAGCTTTATAAATGGAATATCTCATGGAGTCTAGTTCTTCCTTAAACTATGCTGAAATTTCAGCCTGGAGTTATTCATCAACATTAAATTAATATTGAATAATCTGCTTTGATTTGTTTTAAATTTGCAATTAGTGATGAGTGGTTGACTAAACAGTCAAACAACTCAACGGCATCAGTTTAGAAACACTAAAAAGGGAAACGTATATTTTGCTGGACATGTTTGTGTTTGGCATCAACAGATAAGTAGATTTACCTACTAATTATAACAGAGTCTTATTACAGACAATTATCAGCACATACATCAGCACAACAGACCAAACCTAATAAGATATTGCAGTACAGGACAGCCAGAGGCAGCAGTCAGAGTACACTTCAGACTACATTCAGTATTGATTATTCTGACGATGCTGATGATTTTTTCCCCCCACTCTATCCATCATGAAAAGGTCGCCTGATGTAGATCAGAAAAAACATCACACAGGGACATATTTAAACAGATCATTTTCTCTCACAGTGGATAGTCAGTGTGCAGATGCTGAGGACTAAGAGCAGCAGCATGAGGTCACACATGAACTGTACTAACTCACTAACCCTGAGCACTGTTCTCATGAAATATGCTGTCAAATGACACAACCAAGAAGAGAAAAGTAAAGTGGTTCATTTCTTTTCACAGACACTCAGACATTTACATCACAGACCTATGGAACCAATCTTGTCAATTTGCAGGATGAGCTAAGAAACCTCATAAACAAATAGAAGATGCTAACTGTTCTGATCCATCTCTGGTTCTGGTCTCAGACTTCTCCTCTGAGTCTGGAACTGACTGAAGCTCAAACATGTAGCCGAGTCTCTCTGATGCTTCCTCCTCTGACCATCTTCATTAACTTTGCTCTCTCACCTGGAGCACCAGCAGGTGGTGGTGTCTAAAGAGGAACTAACAAAAACTGAAAGCAACGATAAAGTGTTTTCAGCCCTGAGATCTTTTCCAAAAGTGTAAAAACTCACTTTTGTCACTCTTTCTAGTCACCTCAACTTTGTGTGATATCCTACACTTATACTCACTGTTCACTTTATCCAGTCTTACTACATCCTATGTGGAAAAAACTGCAATACATTGAAATATTCAGTATATTGCCCGTTATGGTCACATACTCAGATATGTGGAACCTCCATTTATCTTTGTCCATGCATGATGTGTGTTTATGTGATTTAAAAAAAAAAAAAAACAGAAAATCAGGCTGAAATCCTTATCAGATCATTTATTTTTCATGTTAATATTTATATCAAACATCCAGTTGGGCTCTGCTAATCAGGTAGGGATACAAATTAGCATATTCGTCTATATTGTAAATAACAGTTACCGTAGCATTATTTGTTAATTTAATTACCACACTGAAGAAAATAAATCTACAACAGCAAAGAGGTCAATAAACATATCATCTAGTTCCACCTGCAGCACTGATGCTGAGATCACCGGCAATCTCCATGTAATGTTGTCATTTTTCCTCCATAATTGGCAATTACAGCAAACACAGACAATCCTGTGAACAAACAGCATCAGACCAGCGATCAGATTTTCAAACCTGCTCCACTGCAGCGCTGCATTGGTAATCAATGGAGGCTCAGAGGCATCTACCGATCGGCATGCAGATGTCCTCATCACGCGTCCACAATCATCTAAAGCCGCTACACATGCAAACGCCACAGTGTTCAGTGGTGCTAGTCAACAACACAGAGGTGACCCAGCGCGGTCGATAGTATGTTGTAGTGCACCTTGCCTCGGAGGGGTTTGCTTTCAATTGAATTAAGAAGCTTTGGATGCCATTACTTAAATAGAAGTGTCAGTTTGTTGTGTTTAAACGCTGGGAAAAACCATTTTCCCGGTCAGCTTGCACAATGGCTCTCCACAGACACACAATTACCTGGAAAGTTCACAACAGATTTCTGTATAAGTGTTTTTGTTTGAGGTAGATTGGACTAACGGTGATAATTCTGTGCAGCAGCTCCACTCTCAGTCTACAGTTGTGTTGATACATAGTGATGCAGTTGTTTGTTCATGTTGGTACAGTACAGACTCCCTGCCCTTTTGAAATTATATTTATATGCTAATAATCAGTAGCAGTATGGTTTAAAGGACATAATACTGCCTTACTTAAGCTTTTTACTATCCTTATTAAACAAAAAATCTAAAGTAACATGTTAATATAAAATAAATGATGTACTGATACAGAGCGTATCAATAAAAACATGTTCAATGTGTTTCCTGACAATACTGACACAAGTCCCTAGGCTGCTGGTTCGATTACCGATTCACCTGAACCATCAACATAAATGACACAAAACCTATAAAAAAAATCAAACCAACAGATTGAACCACTGTAGTGAGCCAAACATCAACTCCTAGCAACTCCAGCACTGTGTTTTTCATATTTGGATTTAAGCATTCAATGCATAAGGTGAGGGAAAGAGATCCTGGTCTAGATTTAAACAGAATGAAAACCACAATGTGTTAAGATAAACCATCTGGTGACCATCTAGAATTCATGAAACCACAGTTACAGGTGCAATAGAAAAACGTAACAGCTTGTGTTTGTCAGTTAGTTCAGACCCTCAAACCCCCACTGCCACGACCGGCCGAGGAGATGACAGTTTATTTCTGTATTAGCATGTAGAGGGGTTGGGGTGAACATGAGGTTGTCTCGATGCTACTACGACGTACATACAGGGCTCTGAATGTAAACTCCAGTCTCCAATGTAATCTAGGTCTGGATGACAGGTCCTCATGGAGGCTGGAAACATGTTCAGGGTTCACACTGACAGGATACAACCTGCAGGACTCCATCAACACCTGAAGATGTATTCCTACAGTACATGCAACATGTAGCTTACACCACAGCTCACACAGTCCTACTCTGGACCAGCAGCAACAATATAACTGTATCTGAATAACACACTGCTTCATCTTCACCAAAACAGATCTTCCTGTGGATTCCTCTGGATCATGCTGATTTAACAAGTAATAATCAATGTAGCTTGCATCAAACAGGATTTCCACCATGTCACACACATGCTGGTATAGAAATGTCATGACAAAGACAGGACATTGCAGGTTAATATATGTGTAAAACACATTTTCACCTCACGGTGCTCTTTGTTTTGATGATGATTTAAAGATGCTGCTACAGAGCCACATACACAGACAGCAAACTGATTTAATTGTTATCTGGAAATGAACTGACTTTGTGTGTGGTATAAAAGGACATAGTTCCCTCACTGAAAGGTAAAAGAAGATAATTTTACTGATGATCAATAACCCAAAGCTTGTACTTTAATTGTTGCTTATTTACTCATGAATATTTATATAGATGTTATGGAGAAAAACTGAAAACTGAAGTGATAAACGACCCGCTCCACTGTAATCCTCTCCGCACCGGCACCACCTCAGTCCAAACCCAAGCTAAAGACCTTGGCGCTCACACAAACAGGAGTCGAGTCCTGTGGGTGTGCTCAGGTGTCGCAGTCTACCCACAATCCTCTGTGGAGGGATGAGGGAGGCGTGATGGACGAGACAGAGCGGAGGACCCTTCAGGACTGTAGTGGTCCATTAGCCGGGCTGTGATGTACTGCTGGACCTCCTTAACACCTGTGTTTGAAGAGCACAGTGAACCTCTTCATTCAGTCTCTGTGATCGTGCTCAACTGCAAATAGAGACAATTACAATAAGTGGATTTTGCTTCAATTAATTCAGATTTGTAATGATACTGTTAAAAATAACTTTTATTTTAGTCCATTGCTGTCATTTTTAGCACTTCCACAGGGTTTCTCTCATCCTAAATGATTCCTTTATAGATAGTTATATGAGATTTTCTTCTCATAATTGTGTGTGCAGCCCTCCTCCTCCTCCTCCTCCTCCTCCTCTTCCTCCACCAATTGCAGCTGCAGTCCAGACTCGTCCTTGATCATACCTAACCTCGCACATCTTCATTCTTCACAGGCAGCAAATCACAGAGGGCAATCTGCGGCTCGACTGCCCTCCAAACAGGAGAGAGGGAAAAAAAAAATTATCCTCGGCAAAAAAATATAAACATCCATTCAGTTGCTCTCCAAGGACGGGAGGCTGATAAGCTTTTGTTGGCGTGAGGTGGCAGTTGGCTGCAGTTGGAGATGCAACAACACCCCCTTTTGTCTTCATGCACACATCTAGCAACATGGTTTTCGTGGCCTGAGGGAGTGAGTCGGAGAATGTGTGAGAGAGCGGGAAAGAAAGGAGAAGAGAGCGACAGAGAGGGAGAAGACGATAAGAGATGATGAAAGTGTGACCAAAGAAAAGGATGCCAACTCTGAGACGGAGGGAGAAAGAGAGAGGGAGCGAGAAAAACAACAGAATTGAAAAAGTGAAACGGCGAGGAGGGAAAGCTTAGATGGCGTTCTTGTTTCCACACCTCACAACAGATCAGGTTGATACACTTAACTGTGTGTTTACACACCGCAGACATATTCACTGAATAAATCCGCGGCTGGTCGACAGCCCAACGCAGACGGAGCAGAACTGCAGTGAGGTTTTGTTGACTATTCACCAACATGAGCCGCTGCCTCAATTAATCAAGAGCAGTCTGCTAACAGATCAGATCTGTGTGTTTGGTCCCAGTTCATTCAGCCAATCATCCACTCAGCACGTACTGTATATACTCTCACTTACCACTCGCATTGGGATTCACACACTCACTCGCATTAAAGACCGATACCTGAAACAATGCTGCTCGGCTGAAGTGTGTACAGGGTTTGGTGTCTTGCTTCACGGCCCCTCAGTAATAGAAACTGACATTCCAGTAGCTAAAGTCCAGGTTACTGAGTTAAAACCAACACACCAAAACACCAAGACCACAATCTGTCAACACAAGGTTCTGTGTAAACCTGGTTTCATGCCACCAAAAGTCAGTGGTGAAGACGATGAAATGTGATTACAGCGATTTAAAAGCTCCAAAAACTTCTACATCTTTTCTGCAGTTTTGGAGATAATTGAGAAAAAAACAAGTAATTTTCAAGTTTAATGAAAATTCAGTGACTGGAAAATCTGTTGACTTGAATTCCCGGAGCTATTAAAATACAAAATGAAACTCAGTACTGTAGATCAGCGTGCGCCTCTGCAGGATGATAACATTTAAAACTCTGCATCTTGCACTTCAAAAGATAATTTCAATGAGACAAACAATATCATACATCAACTGGTGGCATCCAAATATCAACCAACATGGCTGTTTGGTCCCTACTTCATCACAAGCTAAAAGCCTTGGTTTTGGGGCGGCGTTTAGCTGCCGGCCCATGTTGAGGCTACAGTCCTCACTGCAGGCGGCCCCGGTTCGAATCCCTTTCCCCCTCTCTGCCTCCCCATTTCCTGTCTCTCTCTCTCTCTACTGTGCTGCCAATTAAAAGCAATAAAAAGCCCCAAAAATATACTTTAAAAAAAAAGCCTTGGTGTTACTCTGGACAGTACCCTTTCATTTACCTCCCACATCAATAACACCTCACGCACAGCTTTTTTTCCATCTCTGTAGTATCTAGACTCTGCCCCTCCCTTTCTCAGCATTTTACAGAAGTCCTCATCGATCCACTGGTCACCTTTCGTTTGGATTATTGCTTTTACTACACATCTGTAATCTGGACTCAAATGATATCTTCAAGTCACACCTCAAGTCACACCTCTTCAAAACTGCCTACTAGTTCATCCATCTGTTTAGCCACCTGTATTTGTATATTCTGTATGTTTATTACTTGTACATTTATTTTGCTATTGTATCTTCTGCTTGTTTGCTATATGCATATTTATTATTTGTATATTTTGCTACTGTACTGTTCTAATGTTTTCTGTTATGTGTAAGGCGACCTTTAGTGCCTTGAAAGGCGCCAACAAATAAAATGTATTATTATTATTTTTATTATTAAATATGATGTCAAAGCTAACATTAGCTACAAGCTGCTAAGGTACAGATCTGTTGAGGATTGTCAATAAGATATCAAAACACCATCAGACATGAATCACCAGCTACCAAACAACTTTTAAAGTAAATAATGTCAAGAATAATGTGCAAAAGGTTACTGTCAACTGTCAGAGCAACAACAAGTTTATTAATTAATATTAAGTGTCTCTAATGGACCCTTTAAAATTGATGCATCTATCATATAAAAGATGTGTATGTTGCCAAATAATCTACAGATAATAATCACAATTCATAGTGGTGGGAAAAGTGCACTTGCAAAGAAATGTTCCTCAAATCAGATGATGTGAATCACTACTACTACTACTACTACTACTTTAAAGAAGCCTTTTTATTCATATAAGTCTGCAAAGTGTCATACTGTAAAGCTCATCATCCCAGGTTTTAATGCTTTAATGATACACTCCACAATCCAGGATCAAAGACAGGGGAAGCATCTTCCTCTGTAGTATCCTGGTAGATGGCCAGCACATGGGCACAGAGGGATAACGTGGTTTAAAAGGAGGTATCTGACTCTGCCTGGCAGCATCGCACAGAGAGGCAGAGAGGAAAACCCAGACAGACAGAAGGGGCAACAGAAAAGAGCCAGACAGGCCAAAAGAAAAACAAAACCAATTAAAAAGGAAGGGTTTTAGAGAGTAAAAAGGCAGGGGAGAGATGAGAGGGTTATAGGAAGTGACACAGAGAGAGAGGGAGATCGAGACTACGAGGAACAGCCAAGAGGAAAACAACACGGGGACAGATGCAAAGACAAAGAGGAAACAGAGGAAGAGGAGACAAAGGCAGCAGCGAGCAGACGTTCACAGGTAGAGAGGTGAGCGAATCAGACAGAGCTTAGACGGGTGGCACTGGCCTGAAGGTTACTGGTTTAAGGTAGAGACACCAACTGGTCTGTACTGGGCAGCTCCCACTGGCCAGGAGTTACAGAACGTTATTACACTGGGCAGCTCCCAAGGTGAACCTGTGATTCACACTGACTGTGAAGTAGGGCATTTCAGGATTCAAAAACAAAACAGTGTTCAGTGTACTCTAATGCTCAATAACTCAAGGTAAGAAACAGAGAGGGAAATGGACATTTACATATCAGAGGATGCAGAGTGAATGAGGGATGAGACAGCAGAGAGGGCGAGCCAGACAGAGCCAGATGCAGTCGGGGAGAAGGTGACAGCTGAGTGTTTCCAGCTCGGGTCCAGACAGACCTGACTGGCTCAGGTTTGGAGGAGGTCCAGGAGGAAGCTGGGGGCGATAATGAGACGCCTCTCCTCTCTCACTCTGTCCAGACTGACCAGCCAGAGGATGATAGCAGGACAGGAAGGATGGCTGCAGGGTCAGAACGGTCCAGCCAGCGTTCAGACAAGCGCCTTAGCAACCAGCTGTGTTGGAAAACGCCTGCGGCAAGGAAACTGAGGAGCACGGCGACATGTTGTATTATCTACAGTGAAATGAGCGTCCAGGCTTTTCCTAGACAGCAGCAGTAGACGGCTCAAGCCTGAGGCCGTTCCACTGCTTTTCTCCATAGAATTCAGAGTTACAGGGCCGTCTCAGGTTGATCTGAAGCCACTGACGTGAGGTGTTCTACAGTTATCCTGGTGCTTTGCTGCATGGAGAGCTTGCATGTTTTCAGCCACTAAAAGCCTGTTAATGTCCAGGGTCTGTCATAGTATTTTGAACCTGACACAGCCTGCAGTCGGACTGTTACAGCCCACCTTGGCCTGTAACCTCAGCTGGATGCAACAATGGTAAATGAATGCTGGAAAACACGAGAGAAGCTGGAACCACCTCTGAGGGCATTTTCAACCCGGTCTTTTTGGGGTATTTCAGTCTGAACCAAGGTGTTGGATGGAGCAACAAAGACAGCAGCATCACCATTTATAGACAGAGCCACTCTGCTGGCACGCTGCAGCAAATATGGTGCTGGAGTATAGCAATCAATGCCAACGTCTGATGCATTTTATTGCAGTCGGTTTGGTCAGTCTGCACAAAGTGATGAGATGATGTGACACGGTTTGAAGTACATCAGTTATTTATAGATAAGGATTCAAATTATTCTCCTGTGTTCTTGGATTTTTAGTTTTAAGAACTAAAAACCATTTCAGTGTTGTTTTACATCTTCTCTCTAGTAAAAACAGGGCAGTGAGCCAATAAGAAGAGAGGAAACTCCGAGTCGCTCTTCTGATTGGCTGACTTATTTGATCCCATAGAAATAAAACTGATTTCTTTACCATGGCGTCACAAAGTCACAGAAGTCCTGACAGCTGCAGGTTTTAAGGCTCAGTGTCTGCTCTGTGTATTTCTCTGTGGACTTTCACAGTATTAATATAAAACGTAGACCTGCTTATAATAGAATAACACATCTATTGTCATGCTTGGTCCTTTAAATTCAATGTTTTTTGTTTATAAGTATTTTGGGGGGCTTTTATGCCTTCATTTTGATAGGACAGCTGGAGAGAGACAGGAAATGGGAAGTGAGAGAGAGGGGGAATGACATGCAGCAAAGGACCGATGGGTGAACTTGGGCCCGCTGCAACGAGGACTATAGCCTCTGTTTATGGGGCACTTAGTAGACCAAGTGAACTTTACGATTTCCCAAATTCTATAAGTTTAACGATAAGCTTTAAATTACATTCAAGTTAAAAATGCATTAGTATTGTTATTAATATTGTTCTTCAGGCTGTGTATTTGACAAATACAGACCTGAAAAATACAACCTAGAATTGAAACAGGTATGTTTATAGCTTCACTGAAATGACACTGGACCTCTTCTTCTTTGTTCTGTGTATCTGAATCAGCCGCTGCCAAGTTTTGCAAATGTGCAGCGAAGCCAGGCGTGCCACTAAATTCTCGATTATGATGCATTAAATGCAAACATAAAGTGAAATGGGGGTTTTTCATTGCTTTGGCTCTGTTCTGAACAGATTGCTGGCACCACACTACAGAAACATTTATCAACAGTAAGAGGAGGAGAGTCGACGCAATCACAGCAATCTGTGCATTTTACACCCCTCTACTACACAGATGACGATATAACAAATAATTAATTTTACAAAATGTAATTAAACCAACTATAAAATATGGGAAAAGAAAAAAAAAACAGGCTTATCCCTGATCCTCAATGAAAGGCAAATATCTGTATCTAGATACTGTATGACTGTGGTGAGTGAAAATGCTGCTGGTGATGGAACAACAATAGAATGAAGTTAGATATGCAGGAGAGACACCGGGCTAATCCATGGTCACAGTGATAGACGGTGCCGTTTCCATGGAGGAGGGGGATGAGGGGGAGGACGAGGGGGACGAGGGGGAGGCGGAGGTGCAGGCTCAGTTGGTGCACTGCATCTGCAGGCAAGCAGTGTTCATGCTTGACTGGAGAAGCTGGATGACTTCACCATTTCCTCACGTTTTCTCCAATAGGTGCACACACACAGGCGAGCACCTATACACACACACACACACACACACACACACGAGCACCTACACACACACACACACACACACACACACACACACAGACGAGCACCTATACACACACACAGACACACACAGACACATGGACACACACACAGGCATGCATAGTGCAGTAACTAGTAGTCTTCCATGTGGGGAAAGTGAAGTCACTTTCCCATCAAGTAGGATGACTTCATTTCTGTGTCTCTCAGCCAATGAAAACACTCATCACGGACAACATCTTATGTGAATGCTCAGCTGTATTCACTAAGCCTCTTAGAGTCACTGTCAGGGATGACGTTGAACTCAGACTATACACACTTCCCTTACAGTTGGATATGAGACTAATCTATGAGACCTCCTACTCCTACTGTCAGCAGGGAGAGAGCCAGGCCTCAACTCTGATCGGAAATGTTATCACAATCAATATAGTATCTCATTGAGCTCCTACCATCTCTAAATCGCAGAAGCTGCAATTCGTTTGATGAAGGTAAATGAGCCAAAGTCACATCATCATCCATTTTGAATGAAGAAATACAAAAAAAATGACCACTGAGTGAAACTGTGGTTTACATCACAACTGAAACACTTTAACCTCACCCCAAAACAACTGCAAATACAGACTTCTGCAGGAAATCAATAGAGAAACTACAGCTAACTCAGAACTCTGCTGCTAGTATGTTAACAAAGACAAGGGGAAGAGAGCGCAACACCTGCACTGTCTACACTACATTAGCAGCACATATCCTTTATAACTGATGATATAAGAGTCCTAAAACTCACACACAAAGCTCTTAATGGTTTGGCAGCTCTCACATCACTGACTCTCGTCATTTTATGTCCCTCCACGATCCCTCAGGTCCTCTACAGCAGCTCTTCTAAATGTCCCTACGTTCCCCAAAATAAAGCTAGGGAAGCAGCCTTTACCCATAATGCACCTGAAATGTCCCTTACAGAAAAAACACATGAACACATGAAAAATTGTGCACATGGGAAACGTGGTTTTGGCCCAATCTAACATGTGATTCACATAAGATTGGGCCAAAACCACGTTTTCCATTTTCCACATGTGGTAACATGTTTTACACATGTGCTCTACATGTTAACAAATGTGATCACATGTGGTAACATATGATCACATGTTGCCACATGTGTTTTTTCTGTAAGGGGTGAAATACACTATGGAGAAATATTGACTAGTTAAATGACAACCCAAAATGGTTCAGTTTAACTTTTAATTAGTTTTTCTATTGTTTTGTTTTTTTAAAGTAGTTTTTTTTAATGATTTCCCTTTTTGTTTTTGCTTCTCTTATCACAATTATCATTAATATCAATTATTTGACATAATGACGCGATCTAGTGTTCTGGAGGTAATCTGAAATATACAATTCAAAATACAGAAAATGTTTTACGTGCACTTGCACATAACTTAGATAACAATGTATGATATCCAAAAAGAAACTGCACCAACTTCGAAGCACTCTATGAAAAAACAGTTGTGCATGCAGATTTATTTTCCAAAAAGGTCCAAGAACTGTTGATGAATTTAAATCCTTCATGACACCAGAGAAAAGAGCCCATAAACTGCTCTTACTCCTCTATTAGAAGTAGGTCACTGAGGAGGAGGAGGTGAGTGATTTCCTCATCAGGTCCTGCTCTCTGCAGGACAACGTCCGTCCTTCCTCCTGCAGACCACCGGTCAGGGTCAGCTCTGTCCAGGGAGCTTCCCGGCCCACCACACCACAGGAAGCTCGTCCAACTCCGCACATTCATCCCACTTACTGTCTGTCAGTCTGTGTTTAGTCGGTGCAGCTTTAGGTGTTTACTACACTCAGACACAACTTCTCAGACTTTCTCCCCTCGTGGTGTTAAATTTGCAGTGTTTGCTCTCGATGCCACAGGCAACGGCCGTGCGTCACAAAAGATAATCATATTAATACCAATACTAATTAGTCATCGAGTTAAGACCCAGAGGCAAAAAAAAATGCAAATGCTGCTTTTTTTCGGTGATGGTGATGACGATCACCATTTTTTGTGAGTCAGTTGTCAAGGAAACAACTTACAAAGAGGCCGGAGAGCCTGTGGAACGCTCACAAACAGTTAATCTGAAAGGTGTTGTGTTGTTATGTTCATGTGATATCTGTCTATAATAAGTGCATGTGTGTGTGTGTGTGTGTGTGTGTAGTATTGATATGTCTGCCTGCAGGAGGTTAGATACAGCACATCACAAAGAGCCACTGCTGTGTGCTCCTGCTGTTCCCAAAATAGTTGGGTCCTCATGAGGGTTGAGACAATAGTGGACGGAGCTGAGAGGGAGCTGGCTGCTGACTTATTAACTCAGAGATCAGTGCTGCTGCTGCCAGCCGCGCTCACAGCCACATCGACACCTTGCCCACAAGATAAGGGAATTAGGGCGGACAAAGGCGACACTTTCTGCCCAGTTTGCCAACATGAGCTTACTGTAGCCATGTGTGTCCTATTCAGGCTGAACCGACCCCTCCCCTCCCCTCCCCAGCCTCTGCACCGTGACCACAAAGAGTGACAGGACAGGAATGAATCGAAGCAGCAAGGAGGAGAGGAAAACAACAGGCGGAACACAGATCCCCATGTGTGCTCCAGCCTCTTCAATAGAAACCTGTCTGTTTCTCTGAGATGTGACATTTCAGCCAGCGGTCCCTCCGCAAAGCCAAATCTCTGTGCTCGGCGCATCAGCAGGGCGGGATTGTGTTCACCTCGCTGTGTGGGAGTACACACAGGAGGACGACTCACTTAATGAGACACAGCAACACAAGGATCACGCAGCACAGCGAGAGGAAGACAGGAAGGACCGGACTCAGCACTGCTGCTCAATAACCACAGATAAAGGTTGAGATTTACAGAGTGTTTTTCTCCATCTACAGTAAAATACCAAACACCACAACACCACAGTCCACGTACACAACTATCTGAATAACATACAATTTAAAGGTCCAGTCTTCATGAGAGATTTCTGTGTTTCTCTACTAAACATTCACATTTCAAATATGACTACAGGTGTGAAACTGTTTGTTTTCACATGACTGTCCATCAAATTAGTTCAAACCACACCTACACAGTCCTGATGAAGTGGGCGGACCACAGGGTTTGGGGCCTTTAATATCTAAAAACTACATCTTGAGACAGAGTTTTTGTTGAACACTTCACAGATTCACTGATTCATTATTTGAGAGGAGTTTTGAGAAATTAACTTTGCAGTACATTTCTGTTCTGCTGGTGGGCGACTGTCCGTCACATTAAGGTGGAACTTACATAAGCTGTTGTTTAGACATCTGAGACAGTTCTGATTACTGTTGTCAGGGGGGAGGAATGAAAGTCTCCAGAGGAACAATGGGCTAAGAGGTGAACACATTAATGCACAAGTGCTCCTACACACTGGCTCTCCGACTAAGGAAACACTTTTCACTTGGACAAAGTGATTGTCACTCCTGATTTGTTAATGGAACCTGGCACTTAAAGTGATGGTTTGAGTTGTTTGTTGTGAGGGTCTTCAGTCCTCTGTCTTTTCTCTAGTTGGTGTGTTACTGTAGCTGCAGCAGGTTCAGATCAGCGTGCCTCCAGTTCAGAGAGCAGCAGGAGCATCAGCACAGACGCTGAGTGATGAAAAGCTCATGTAAGTTGAAGTATTTTCTTTATTTTCAATATTTTCACCACTTTGCTATCACACACTTTGTCACCTGTTTAATGCTGTATTGCCATGTACAAACGCATTTAAGATGCACACTCAACAGATCAGTTTGAGTCAATTAGAGCTAAGTGTATAGCCTACTATAGATGTATGAAGGTATTGTTTTGATATCCTTTATAGTTTCACCAGATAAAATGACCCAGTTTTCCCAGCAATCAGTTCTTCAACACTCTAAAACTAAAGAAGAATATCTGTGTCGAGATGTTGTCTTATGACATAAATCATTATGAATCACTATATTTTGAGATAATGTTTGTATTTGAACTAGCATAATTATTCTCCAAACTCCTACTTAATTAAAAAAGGGGAAAAGGTGTTGAAGCAATACACAATTTTAAGTCCTAGTAAAATGTAAACAGGTGAAAATTTAACCTGCATCATACAATTAAGGGTTAGTAGTACAAGGCTGATATAGCTAATAAGAATCCATCTTTATGTATTGATACACAGCTTCAGGTTTCAGTAAGGTCCTGAGGTTAATGAAGCTGGAGCTGAAGCTCTCCTCCGGTTGGTGGAAACACTAAATCTGTTTAGAAG
The DNA here is from genome assembly GCF_045865225.1 of Trachurus japonicus. Taxonomy (NCBI): domain Eukaryota; kingdom Metazoa; phylum Chordata; class Actinopteri; order Carangiformes; family Carangidae; genus Trachurus; species Trachurus japonicus. The sequence continues at coordinate 19,682,839 of NC_140929.1, forward strand.
AGTGACACAGGCTAAATTTGTTAAATCCACCTTTACCACCATTACTTCTTAACTTGGTGCTCTCCAGCCCCACCCTTCATCATTTGCTGCTGAAATGACCCACTTTCCCCTCAAGGATCAATAAAGTTCATCTTATCTCATCGTATGAAATTTCTCATCTTGCTCTACAATGTCAGATAGCTGGAGGCGGCTGGGCAGACGTTATCACATCGCTGCCGCTGCCGCAGCCGCAGCATCACAGCGCCGCAGCGCCTGGTGTCCCTGCACCTCCCTCATAAAGACACAAAAGCTCTGCATTGTTTGACCTCTGCACCTGCCTGGGGGGGGGGGGGGGGGCTCCTGCTTGATTTGTTGACTGATGGTGGTGGTGGTGGTGGTGGAGGGGGGGAGTCAAGATTCCCTCAAGCAGACAAAGCAATAAATTGAAGGGGTGGTGACGGCGGAGGGTGTGGTGCTGCTGCTGAAAGAGAGACAGTCCCTCAAGAATATCAGGGTCGCAGCATCGGAACAGTGGAGGCAGCGTGTAAATGGAAAGAAATCTAGACGCTGCAACCTTTCGCTGTGAACACACGCACACACACACACACAAACACACAAATATGTCTGTCAGCGGTGCCGTTCAGTTCTGGGTCATGTCTCCCTGTCTGGGTGCTACTCGCTTCACACTCACCCTGGAGGCCTGATGTCCAATTAGATCACACAGTGCAGCAGTAAGCAAGCTGCTGCCGAGGAACTGCAGCTCTAGGTGCAGAAAAAACAAAGAATACGGACAAACCCAACATACGGCTTTGTATTGCAACAAATACAAATCCTCTGTACGATACAACAATCGAAGCTTGACAATGCTCCTCACTGTATCACAGCTGAAGCTAAAATTACACTTCATCACAGGAGCCTCGTGAACGCAGATCGATGTTTATCATGCACGCTCACAGTCTCGTCGTCCAATATTGTTTATCCTTCTACGCCTCAACAGTGCGATGCACCGCTGCGTTCACAGTCCCTCAGTGCCTGAGGAGAGGAACGCAGCTTTAATATGGAGCGGGGGGTCAGGAGATGAAGGGACACGTGAGGGAACATTTCAAGACAGAAACACGGGCTAATTACTTTCACACAAATAACAGGAACATCCAGCAACCACAGGCAATGGTCTAATTCACTGTTATTTCAACAATTACACTGTTTTTCACTTTCTGCCTGTAAAGCAAAAAGAGCTAAGTTCTGTACCAAAGCACAGTATCCATTAACAATTGTTAAAAAATCCCATATACATATTTAAAGGTTCTAATTTTGTATAAAGATAGATGTGCATGTGCTCTTTGATGGTAAATCAGGTCTATGTTCTATATTAATACTGTGAAAGTATCAAAGCCTCAGTCCACAGAGAAATACACACAGCCTGGTTTCAGAAACTGAGCCTGAAAACCAGCCGTAACTTTGTGATGTCACAACAAAATGTCATCTCCCTCAGGCTCTGAGCCACACAGTACCCTATGACCCACCCACCAGCCATGCAGACAGACCTGGGAACAGGCTGCAGTTGGGCTGTTCAGGTTCAGGAGAACACAGGAGGGGGGGGGGGCTTGATCCAGGGAACTCACAGGAGCTCAGAGGACACACTGTAACTGGAACACACAAGGACTCACCGGACAATCCAACAGGGACCCAGGGAAAACACTGAGGGGACGTAGACAAGGGAGAAACAAGACACAGGTGTTGAGATCACACACAGGTGAGACACACATATTCACAGGAGAGAGATTAAAGGAACAAGACAACACAAAATGAAACAGGAAGTTGAAACAGATAACAGGAAAAGATAGAAATAAACAAAAACTAAACAATTCAAATTCACCACAACACCACTGATCACTTTGTCAGCACTTTCATCTGTATGCAGTTTGCCTGTGTTTCCCTTCCTTTTAGCACGAAAGCCAGATTTTATTATGTCTGAAGAATGTCTGTTTTTCTTTTAATGTGTTCTGAGCCACGTTGAAGATGACGTTCTGCGACATATTAGATTTTATTAGAAAATCTTAAGTGTCTAAGGCATATTACCAAGACTTTTCTCCACTTTGAATCCCTGAAATTGTTTTTTTTACCAAAACAATTTTCCACTTGTAGTTTCTCAGTGAGCCTCCATTAGCACAGTGAGTCTATGCCTCCTTTATGAAACGTGTCAGATAAATAAACTTGACTCCCTGTGATTGACACTGCCATTTAAAGCCCATACTATCCCACTTGATGACCAGTCTATTAGCCGCTCAGCCTCAGAACTATATAGAGAAGCTCATTTAGCCCAATCAGGCGATTGGGCTGCACCTTCAATAGACTTAGGTGTTCTGCTGAGCTCCACGTGGGGCTGATACTCTCTCTGAGCATTTGTATTCAGACTGCACTACACGTATTCACTTGTCCGTCCGCTTCATGCATATTGCATGTACTGGTGTCAGCCCGTTGCTGTGAGGGGTCTCATCCTCTGCCGACAACAAAAGGACCATCAGATGCGTCCAGAGAGCAACATCCCCGTACACTACCACGGAGTAAAGTGAATACAACGCCAGTGGCAGAGGGGGGGTGCTGCTTATCGATTCCAGCACCGAGACGTGGTGAGGAGAGAACATCTTGATTTGTAAACACATTGCTCCGACAAAGGACGGTGGAAGGCCAGCTGTTTGGATAACTGACCTGGAAATATCTGTGAAACGAGAAGGAATAAGTGGAAAATAAACATTGGTTACTTTGTTTTATGCATGAGGCTTCCTCTGAGCCTGCACCGGAGCTTGTTTTGACACTGATCTAACGCAATGGTGCCCATTTTACAAAGGAAAAATGTGTGTTCAGCAGTGGTAGCCTGGAAAACTGTGTCTTTTTTTGACATTTTTTTGGCTTTTAACATACAGTAAATAAAAAAATTAAAAAAACGTTTTGTCCTGTTATTTTAGTCAAATCTAGACGAGCTGACTGGAGCTGCTGAAATTAGCTTGAAGAAACTTATACGGGTTGAGTTTCAGAAAAAGAGCGAAAGGAGTCGCAGGGTCACTTTGTCCCTGCCAGGTCAGGGCTGCTTCAGCAGTCGCTTGGTGTTTGCTATGGTGTTCAGTTTAGTTGCTATGTCATTAACAGGTGGTTTCTGGTGTTACGGTTCATTTAGTAAACTAAATTTAGTGGATGATTTATTTCTCTTTTCATTTTTCTGTCCTTTAAACATCTGATTTTGGTTTTAGCTTGACGAAAAGTAAAGCGCAGACTCAGATGAAGACCAGTGGTGGGTCCGAGTCTGTTCACGCCAACTCGTGAATGTGATGAGATTCTGTCCAAGTCTTTCACCGCATAAGTAAACATTGGACCCATTTTCACAAGCCACAGATCTACAGAATATCTGGTCACCAAAATGTACATGCGAATATTTCCGACAAATCGGTTACTTTGTTTTTTATCTGTCTCTGTCTCAGTAATGCACTTGCAAAGTCTGGTAAAACTCTGATCTGGTTTAACTCTGATCTGGTTTAACTCTGATCTGGTTTCAACATCACTTTCCAACCAGAAGAAGAAGAAACCTATGAACATAAAACCATGAATTAAAAGTTAAACTGTATTGAAATGTGTTTCTTTACTATTACTGGAATTATGTTCTTAAGATAGTTTTGATCTTGCACTGGGCTTGTATCAAACCAACAGATAAAAACAAGCTAAAGGCACAAACCTGTATTTCATCTGGTGCTGTATTGGTTTGTATTGAACTGTTTTACTGTTTGACAAAGAGGGGCAATAGTTCATCATTTACACTTAAAGATGACCAAGGTTTGTCTAGTAATTGGCTGCAATAACAGGAACACCACCCGTCTTTTCTATCCCAAAGGCTGCAAATAGATAAATAATAAATTACCAGGCCCATCTAGGACACAGGAAGTGTATTCCACTTCATGCAACTGGTGCAGCTTGTAAGAGGTTATTAATGCTATTAGACAAAGGCAGGGTCGGTCTAATTCTGAACATTCAGGGTCAGTTTATTACATCTAAGAGCCAACATTAATCCTGCACTCATTTCTTCCAGGACAGTGACAGATGTTGAGGCGGCTGTGACTACGTCCTTGAAGATACTGAACTCCACATTGCTGTTCGATCAGTGTATGGGTGTGATGTATGTGTGACGGCTGCTCGTGAATGGGTGAATGTGGTAGTAGTATTATAAAGCACTTTGAGTGGTCAGTAAGACTTGACAAGTTTTACATCAGTGCAGGTCCATTTACCATTTTTCATCCATGGATGCAGCTTTGACATCACACAAATAGCCACTGATATCAGGCCAAGTTCAGGCTTCACAGTCTGCTGCACTCTGAAGATTCAGTTTGTCTTTTATGTTTCGCTGCTCCACTACAGAAACTTTTCTTAAAAGCACAGTTTGGAAACACATGCTTGAATGATCAGAGGTGGGCATCCAGGATTACCGGCAGAGAGCTTTCATACCGTACACACAGGAGAGGTGTAATCAATAACACAATCCACCAGGTCAACACACACACACACACACACAGACAATAAAGAGCCCACACTTGATTTATTCAGCTTGTGTGTTTTCATTCAATTAGAGGCAGTAATGGCCAAAGGTGTTTGACATTTCCCACTAAATCAGACTCGCATCCCCATCTCCTCAAAGTGCCAAAGCATCCCAGCCCTGGGTTTTACAGGCTGATTACAGCGATAAGCACATCTGCTCCATATAAAGCCAAGTGGTGCAGTAAAGCTGAACCACAAACAGAGCTCTCACTGGATGTAAATTCAAACAGAAGCGTCCCGCATCGAAACTTCGTCTGCCTTTTAATCAGCGACAGAGAGGTGAAACAATTCAAACGACTCCTTCCTGACGGTCCTGACCTAATGTCAACAGCACGTAAAATAGCAGGAACTGATCATTTCCAGCTCGCTCTGGGAAGCGTTTGTTCTCAGGCAAAGGTACAGGAAGAAATATGGGACCTGTTGAACTTTCTCACAAAGCAAATCAAAGATGGGGAAGGGCTCCAGTCTGCTCTGAACATGCAAACACTGCTGCACCACGCACACAGCTGAGGCAATAATTCATCTAAATCTTCCTGTCATTTGTCCTGGATATATTTGAGCCTACTCCTTCAGGATAACTGAGAGTGCACAGGGAAAATAATTACAGGTATTGTTTTAGAGAACGACTGATTTAAACATTTGTAAATGTGAAGTTTTGAACCAGATTTTCCTTTATTCAGAGCAGAAATGACAAATGACTGTTGTCTTCCTTCACTAAAGTAAGTTAGCACTCAAACATAGACGTGCTGACAGAGTTGTTCTGCCCTTGGAACATCTCCGAGCTCTATAAATTGCTTTCTGGCCTCTGGACTCGACCAGAGGCCTTGGATCGGTGGGAAAAAAACAACAACAAAAATGTAAAAAGTAAAAGATCAAAGTTGCAGAGATGCGGTCGGTCTCAGAACTGACCACAAGTGGAACGGGAGAAGTCACATTGAGGCGCGCCAAGTGATGAAGTCAGCCATTCCGGGATGTTGGCAGGAAAACGACCAATTAGAAGGCGAGGAGCCGTCATCGCTCTGCCCGGCAGCGAATCACGCGGACGAGAGGGGAGGAAGTGAGCGGGTTTGATGGGCAGGTGACGAGAGATTGTTACCGTCACTGGTCAGGAGGCCCAACTGGTGGAGGCAGGTCGGGCGCAACGTGAACTCTTGACTTCACACACAGAAAACCACTGCACTCCCAGATGGAAACACATCTCCTCTGAAGAGCATCTCTGAGAAGCTGCTCTTCACTGAGAGGGGGGGGGGGGGGGGGGGGGGGGAGAGAAAGACCGCCGAGTTTTACTACACTGAATCCACTTTAAGACTTCTTCACACTCACACAGCAGTTTCTCTTTGTTGCTTTCATGTGTTAATGATGTGATAGTTTTGTGTTAGGAAGACAAAGACAAAGTCTGCCTCATTTTCACAATTCTCATCAGCAGGTTTTTGTGGTGTGCTGTGTTTGTCCTGACTCATGCTAATGTTTCTCTTGCAGGGCAACTGGGAAGAAAAAATAGACTATATAATGAAATAAGATTAATATTTTTTAATTGTTAGGAAAGATGGCACATATTAGGAAATATGGGTGGCAGACCTGATGATCCTAAATCATGTATGATCTTTTTTTAATGTTTTTTTTTTGTCTTTTTCGCCTTTTAATGGAAAGCACAGTCAAGACAGAGACAGAAAATGGGGAGGAAGAGAGGGGGGGAATGGCATGCAGGAAAAGGCCGCTCGATGCAGGATTTGAACCAGGGCCGCCTGCAGTGAGGACTATAGCCTCAACATTTGGGGCGGCTGCTGTACCAACTGAGCTAAACACCACGCCCTCTTCAAATTAAATTCTTTATTCAAACTCCATAGAAAAAAAGAGTGATTGGTTACAAAGAGAAACAGCATTGTGGGAGAAGAACAGAAACATCCCAAAGATGCATCAATATGGCAGTAAGATGCAAATCATTGATCAGGACTTTCACAATAAAATCAGAGCACTAACAGGATGCGGATTATAATTCAGACTGTGGATTTTGATTCTACTGAGAAAAGGACGGTCATGTGATCTGTTGGCCAGATGATCCACCCCTCGCAGGAAAATCCATAACATTCAATATTTTCAAGTATTGGCCCAGACCTTGTTCTTAGACTGAATTTGGACAAAGTCTCAGTTACCAACTGGGTCAATTGAGTCTCTATACAGATATTTCTACTGTAACACCTGAGTGTATTATTGCCTTGTTTCTCTATAGAACTAATCTGTGCCTGAAATAAAGTAAAAACTATCGACCTACATCTTTGTGCGATCAGCTGAGTGCAGAAGTGACATGTACCACTGCTCTTTTCCACCGCTGTTACTAGTTAACATGAGAAAGGAGGCCAGTCCATCAGTTCTGGAGCAGCCCGACCCACTTCACACAGCCCAAAATACTCAACATCATCTACTCAACATCATCTACTCAACATCATCTACTATCATTCAGCACCGTCACCTGTCAGAGGAGAACCAGCTGCTACAAAAACAACAACAACAACAACAACATTGTTAAGTGTTTCTGAGACCTTCTCCTTTTTAAAAAGATCACCTAGATTGGTCGAGGCACAGACGAGGTGTGTGATGAATGAGTGTGTGGAGCAGGGAGAGCGTAGGCAGCAGAGCCTCCCCACGCTGGATGCAGAGAGCCACAATAACAAACCAGCAGCGACAGACATGGCAGACATGATGAATGGATATCTGCGAGCCGAGCCTCTCGGCAGCTCCTGAAGGCAGCACGTGAACTTTAAAAACAATGCCGGGGAGCATACAGTTACAGTCACAGTCACAGTTACTAACTGTAGTAGCATGGCTGTACAGACGTAGCAGGGTACGAGTCCTACTTTGTTCTGTCTGCCTGCTGAACTTCAGTCTCAAGAGGAATACTTGGGAAACATCTAATTTAGCTCTGTGTCGCCTAACAGCCAACTTTCCAGTCCATCCCTCACACTGAGGAAAAACTACCTTTAATCCAGAGTATATTCATGATGTGTGGGGTTAAAGGGAGGTTGCCTGCTGGAGTTCTGTAAAACAAATTAAACAAAGGCAACGTCTAAGTGTGATTCAGCAAGGTCTCAAATCTAGGATGATCTGACAGTAGATGATGGACTACGTGAGATGTGCATGACATTGTTAAATGTGTAACAAGCAGCTAATCTAAAAATTTCCACTAACCTAATGCTACTCTGGGGACACTATGGAAAATAGAGGGGAAATAATTACTGCGATTATATTATGAGATAGTGATCGTGATATGAGTCATCATTTGTGTTGGAGTGACTCACTTTCAGAAACCTTCTAAAATCATGCTGTTATTTTTGGAGCATCAGTAAATATGATTTCCAGGATGCCTCTGTAATACCATAATAGTCATGGTGCATAAAAACGTTGCAACACTTTTTACCTTTATCAGAAGAAAATGTAGCCCTGCAATTTGGATATAGCAGTTACTATTATTGATTTTTTTTTTCCAATAAACTGTGCATGGAGAATATTACAGGATATAAAATACAGATATTTTCTTACTCAGGGCTACACAGCTGTAAAACATACTGTATTTTCCTAAATTAATTGACCGAGAAATCAAAAGAGATGGTTATACTGAAATGTGAATATGCATTTATACGATAGAGTATCCTGGACCTCTTCTACATGACACTATGTATATATGGTGAGAGGCAGAGCACTACAGTAAGTGGCTCATAGTTCTCATTTAGCACTCACAGGTTGTGTTCATACGCCTGCCTGGATTAAACCCGGGGAGGTGAGACGTCCGGTGGGACAAAGGAAATGCATTCGCTCATGCTGGCAGCCCCACTGGTCTGCAATCACAGTCTGGGCCAATCTACAGTGTTGTTTACAAGGAAGCAAAGCCAATCACTCGGCAGCTCCTGACAGCCATTGGCAGTCTAATAAGTGCACGCTGTGTGGAGTATTCCAGGTATCCAGTACACCTCCTCCAATCAAGTCCAGATCTGGTCCCTTAAATGTCCTTGTTTGGGAGTAATTTATCTCTCGTGGCTCTGAGCCAAAGCATAATGAACACACTAATCCATACACACTTCTCCCCACTATCAGGTCAATAAAACAGAGGTGGTGTCCCAGTTGTTCAGGTGCATTCAGCACTCCTCACTGACAGCAGAACACTGTCTGCTCACACAGTCTATATAATTGAAGCTTAAAAGCCTTAAAGATTTGAAATGAAAATGATCCTGAGTATAAAGCTCAACACAGCCCACCAATATATAGAAATACTCATCTTTGTTAGTGCTAATCCCTACATTAACATTGTTTCTTATTCTATCAAAGCACTTCTTTAGCTCTTTGTCGTCTTCTTGTTTTGTATTTATATACAATGTATTATATCTGCTTTTGTTTTACTGTCTGATAATGTGTTTGCTTAAACAAAAGGTTAATAGAAGAATGAATGACCACACACACACCCCTCGCTGTCCCTGCCGAGCCTCCCACCACAGGTAGGCCATGGCCAGGCAGAATAATCACCTGCAGTGAACGGAAATCACTGTTGCTATGGAAACACCATTTAGGGATCCCATGATCCCAGGCGCATATGCTGCCTTCAGCCTAATTTACCCAAATTCATACTGGTCCATCCTCGGGTCTGGTTGCGAGAGCTGGAAAACATTATCACACACTAATAAACACTCAGCGTGCAGCTTTGTGAATTAGTAGGATTATTACAGTGAAGTGGGCTGCACCATCACTCATGTTGGCCTAGAAGGTACATTTAGTTAGCACAGCAGTTTACTGCAGAACACATTCAGCAGAATGTGCATTGGAAACAATGAATATTTTATTTGCATCCCTTCAGAGAGGTATAGATTAGGAATCACAGGTGATGGTCAAGCTGAAAATGAAACAAAGTACAAAAAATTGCAGATGTGTGACTCATCCCCACTCCCAAGATCATCCCAATAAATGTGTTTACAGCCTGGGACAAAAAGTGCTTTTGGTCTCTATGGCCAGTTTCCTCTTTCATTACATATGAGGATGCATTTCTGCACCTGTTTTAATTTTACCAAGGCTCAAACTGTTGCATAATTGAAGGGCATGCCACTTTGAGTGACAGATGGGGGAGTGAATGCCCCTGCATGCCACAAACCAGCATGCACTGGGTAGCTTATGTCTGTGATGAGGAAAAAGTCTCAGCAGCCAAAATATTCACTTCTCTCCTGTTCAGCAGGACATGAGCTGTCTGAGACACATTCAGTCATGACAAACCCTGTTTCACAAACATATCAGCATCGTGCCACTGTGCCAATTTCCTCTGAAAGCAAAACTTGTAACTTTTGCCTTTGTAGTCTGGGGCTGTCACTGTTACATAAAGCCTGAGCACAGAGAGAGAGACAGACAGAGAGAGAAAAGATCACATGCTGCAGTCATTAATGCATCATCTGTCATCAATCCAATAAGCTGTGCAGCTCCATGAACTCTTTGCTTTCCTCAAAGGTCGCCTGAGGACCTGGCTTCCACAAGAAAATGACTTTTTTCCTCCGTGACACAGACTCCAAGCCCTGCTCCATTGTCAGCTCGTATGTCCTGCAGTATGTAAACAATTATCTCGCTCTACAATTATCGTAACGCTGGCAGTGACACAGAAATGTGGATTACACAGAGCGAGCGGGGGGGAAGAAAGAGCACAAAGGCAGAATTAATGAACGACTGGAATTGCTGAGTGCACCAGTCAGAGTTGCATGGGGTTAAACAATCAGCTAATTAGCCTACTGGATAAACAATGCGGTTGTATGTGTTTATTCGGAGGGTTGTTGGGAAGTGAAGACGCTTTCAAAGCAGCGTGCTGATGCTGCGCTGAGTCAGTGTTAAGTCTGGTTTGCCGTGATGCTAAAACAAGTGCGGCAGCTGGAAAACAGCACTGGCATAAGTGTGAAAGCAGATTTGAAAGAGAGCGAACACACAGGCTCACACTCCGGCTTCGGAGAGGAGGATGCTGAAGATACTGCTACAAGCACTAACTCCTCGTGCACCGAGCACAGCGGGACACTTCCCATCAGTCAGTAGAGAAGAGAAATTATATCCGCTACACACAGTTTCACAACTGTATGGAAAACAACAACAACAAAAAAAGAGAGAGACCTGAGCCGGGTGCACAAAAGGGTGGAGCAAATTCATTTACATCCAAACTCATGCAATATGGAGGAGTTAATCATCAGTGTGGCAATTTCAAAGTGGGTGCTTTTCGGAGCAGCGGGAGAGAAGCGCATTAGCTGTTCATTAGCCAGCAGGCAGGGAGCCATGAGCACATTGATTGGGTGTGTGTGCAGCGCCAGGACTCATGTCTGTGGCCTGTGGACATTAGAGAACCACTGTCTCTCTCATACTCAACTGCCAATACAGCATGTTCACCTGATTTATCCCCGACAACGCACAGGCCACATTTAAGTAGAGTACATTATGGATATACGATCAAACATTAATGTGACTAGAGCCTGTCGTCTCATTCATAAAGACCAGCTTTGCTTAGTGAGAGTCAGTTCTGCTGTCGCCGTGCCCACGCTTCATAGAAAAAACATGTAGCTACAACAAACCCCCGAGTGAGTCTGATATGCAATATTGTTTCATTTACTGTTTCAAAGTGCACCCTGAACTGGGACTCATTTATGCCTGCTGTAATTTGCTTCCTTAATTTGCACCAGTATTCATGCGGTCCCATAAGCCCCCGTCAACATTAAATATCTTTGATGATTTTAACTCGTGTTTCACATTGTATCAAACTATTGACTCTGTTTGGCCTCAATTTCTGCAGCGCCATGAATCTTAAGTGGTTGTATTTCTCTTTCAATGACACAAGTATAATGAGCAAATATATAAATAATAAGGATTACTGAACCATTTCCAAACTGTCTAGACCTAAAGTGTGCATGCTCTCCAACACTGCAGCTCAAATGGGCAAAGGTTTGGTTAGTTGTTAATGACGACAAACAAAGGCTCTGGCACAGAAACACTGCATGTTGACCCGCCATCGATCTGAAGTCACAAACTGCTCAATAAAAAACACAAAGACGAACAAAGCAAATTAGACAGAAGCTCCGCAGAAGCCATTTCTTTAGAAAAGTCGATAAAACCCACTTGTGAATATTCTGTGTTTTCATTATGTGAATGAAGCTTTTTTTTCCCTCTCATGCAATATTCTTCCAATTACACATGATGACAGGTTTCCAGCAGTCTGCCTCTCAGTTTTAACTGGCCTGATACAGCAGCAGCCACCACTTGAATGCAAAAACAAAATGTCTCCGTTTTAATTTAGCAAAATATTGACTTTCAAATTTTTTATTTTGCTAAGTTGGGTGTTAGAGGGCCAGTGTAATCTTTTTTCTTTCAAACACATGCACTTTTTCACTTTTCACCAACTAGCTGTCCTATCAACGCAGTATGTTGCCCAGTTGAGGCTGTCCATCTGTGTTACCGTTATGCTGCTGCTGATGTGTGGTGCATTGGACGCTTGTCTGCTTGTGTTATTGTGATTCTGCCTTGCAGTTATGTTGCACTACCTGCCCAAGATGAATTTCCTCCCGGGGGACAAATAAAGTTTATCTTATCTTATCTGAAACCACCTCATACACGTGTGTAACGTCTCAATTACTCGTTTAAGTTGACAAATTCAATTAAAGCAGGTTAATGGAAACACACCTCAGGTGGTTGTGATCTGGCATGACTCAAAGTCAATCTGCTCTCAGTGTTATCCGGCTCTGTGTTGATTGGTCTTGTCTGTGTGATGCGTTCATGTAATAGATGGAAACATTGCTGTTTAATCAGGTTTATTTGATGCTAGCAGCATTTTGTCTGACCTTTGTCATCTGTGTCATGGTGGACATTGTATGGGTGCATTCTGCATTCAAAACAAACAGCTGCATATCTGTGTTAGTTTAAAGAATCTCTCACAAGTTACTTAGCCATGACTAAGGAAGTAATGATGAGTTGGTGCTGCACACATCGCCACCATGTGGTCATTACCATAAGCTCATGTAAAGACTGTGGGATGTCATGTTGTAGCAGGATTTCCCTGAGGACACTGGTCAGTGGAGGTGATGTCCACTCATACACACCATTGGTCGTTGGTAGAGGACTGCAGAGCTGTTAGGGGTCTCTCCCTGGCTGATACATTATCTGATGATCAACTACTTGCACCATCTCCGTAGGGGGTCACAGGTCACACAATGAGATGACACTGAAGAGTTTTAGATGTTGTGTTCAAGGACACTTCAACTGGGAAGATTCCTCCTGCCTCAAGCAGTGGTCCTCGTCACTCACGAGTCCTAATCTTTATCTCCCAGCACTTGAAGGAGCCATGTTCCTGTCTGATAACGGCAGACATAACACCCCCCCCCCCTCGCCCCCTCGCCCCCGCTCCTTGCCTCGTAATCACTCCATTCTCCTGCACCCACCCCCCGTTAACCTCCTCTGGCAGTCACTGTCAGGTCTGGCTTAGCGGGACTACTTTCGCTGACACTGGATGAAAGCTGTGTCCTCCCACTGCTCTCCACCTCCAGAGCTGCTGCTGGGGGGCGACACCTGATAATCCTCACAAGGTGAACGGCACAATGTGTGGTGATGACTCTCTCTGTGCCCGCTTCAACATGTTGGTGATCCATGACCTGAGAGGTGCTTTCTTAATACAAAAACCTTTACTCTTTTACCCTCAAAGCACTTTTCTTTTTCTTTTTTTTCAAAGGAAGCACCGGTGAACCTTGATGGGGACACCTGCTACCTCCCAGACATTTTCATCCTGAGAAGGACAAAACCAGACAAGACCCAGAACAGATCTCCTGTGCCACCAGAGGGAGGATTTGGATTCAGCCTAATACCTCTCACACAGACGACAGCAGCCTCCAGCATGTCACTGAGCTTTTTATTCTGCACTATATCTCCAGTTAGAGTCCTAATTTACAGTGGGTTTGATCTAATCACATGTTATGATTCTATTTCAACTCAGAGTAAACTGGGTATCATTCACTGCATTTGTGTTGTCAATGTGAATGTAAATGTTTGATAGATCCAGTTTAATGCAGCCGTTTCATTACATCCACATTGGATAAATACAACAGCATCATTTTGTTTTATACCAATGATACTCAAGTCTTTATCCTATCTTAACTTCAAATCTCCATGGACATTTTTTTCTCCTGTTCCTGTCCAATTCCACTGTCTTGTTGCAAAGAACAGTGTTGTTGTTAAAACTGTTTTAAGTCTGAACCAACCTCGAACCCAAGCTGGTTCTCAATGAGACCAGTTGAGACCTGCCGTTCTACCACAAGTCCAACTGTGTATTACTTGATGTTAACAACATGCCTTAGCTGGGTCTGTTTGGCACAACAATAATTTGGACTGGGTAGGTTCATAGGGAGACACCATGGGGAGGGATGGAGGGATATAGGGGTTCTACTATTGTTACCTCCCTGCAAATGTACAAGTGAATTTGTTTCTGTTTCTACTTTATATGTGGGACTGGGTGAAAAAAGGGATATGGGTATATAGTACCCCCTTCAAATAAAAAAAATTGATCACAAAAAATAATATGGACTGGGTCTAGGTCCTAGTTTCTTTTAGGATTGGTTTCTAGTGCACCACTCCCTTTTGGATCTGGTCTAAAAATTCTGACTTTACACTAAACGTAATGTCACCGATATGCAGCCACTTTTCTGTCCTCCTGTTTCTTAATTAGAGCATTTCCATCAGCACCAGCCCGTGTCCCGGAGGGCTCAAATGTTTGCCATCATGGCAGCATCTTTTTTCTTTTTTTTTGTGCTAGAGCTCTGCTGACCCGACCTTCGACTGTCCGTTTGTCTTTGTGTGTGTGTGTTTGTGTGAGAAGGGCGGTGGCGGGGATTATACGACCCTCCAGGCAGCTGTAAAAGATGACTTATGGTAGCATGGCCATTCAGATGCAACAGTAGCCTTTCAGGATAGAGTCAAGCAGAGGGCGTCTGGTGTTAGGATGAGAGAGCGAATTCATCTGCCTGGAAATGGAGGAGGAAGAAAACCAAAGGAGTGATAGCCGCTTTCTTTTCATGTACTGTAGAGGAGATTAGGGCTTAAGCTCTGGGTAGTCGTATGGAAAAAAAAAAAAAATCTCATTGGGCAAAGAAGGGGATTGAGGAGGAGAAAAAAGAAAAGGAGTCAAACAAGGCCAATGCATGAAGCCCCTTTCTCGCTCACTTGTATTCCCGTGTGAAAATATGACAATCCAATTAGCGCACCATTTAACGATCCGCAACCGTTTGCTCAGTCTCGAACCTGAGAGAGGAGACACGAGAGCGGCAAGGACAGAGCCTTGACATTTCCATTCTGGTGTCAGCTGCAGCCGACAATTTAAACGCGTGCTGGGGATGTAGCAGTTATAGGTCCAATCAAGTCGTGTCCTTGTGTGTGTGCAGTTATGGAAAGAGGAGAGGCACAGTGGGAGCCATCGAAAATCAATTATTAAGGGTCAGAAATTGTAATCGTTGTGGAAATGTAACCTCAGTTGATTGGAGCCAAGTCTGATGTGGTACCTGAGTGGAACAATTACTTATTAGTTCTCCTGAAGACTTAAACAGAAGATACACAATCAAGAGAAAGGTCAAACCTGTGTCCCCAATAACATGTGATCCAAAAGTGTTTTAAATTCTCACTTTCAACTGTTTTTCTGCTACGCAACTACATGCACACTACTACTTTTACTTAGTAAAAAACATCCATCTTGCTACATTTACACACTACTTCAGTTTCAAGCACCTAAAATGACTGTTTCCATTGGGTTCATATTTGTCTTGGCTTATTTAGGAAAGCACAGGGCAATATTTGAGTGCAATAGGTACAGGTGATCGCCATGATGACTGATATTCAGTATCTCATCCCTCTTCTTTTTGAATTACATAAGTCCATCAAGCATATAATATACTAAGTATGACGGGGGCACTCCTTCAAGGGGACATATTATGGAAATATCACTTTTTGAAGGCTCTTTAACATATATTTAGGTGTTTGTCAGTAATTTACAGGCTCCCTGGGTTGAAATCCATGTGGTTTTATGAGCTGTTCCCTCAGTTGTCTTCTTGATGTAACTAGGATTTGAATTTGCATAATACCACCCCTACCTGGTACCAGTAGAAGGGGCGGGGCAAGGAGTGGTTCATTTGCATTTAAAGGGACAGGCACTGAAACCAGCCGTTCTGAACAGGGCTGTTTTGAGAGGATGAAAAGAGCTGTGATGTTTGATCCTTGGGGTATTTTGACCAAAGCATGTCACAGACATGTCTTTAAGACACCTGGGAACTATTCTAATTTGTGGAAAGGGGGCATAATATGTTTCCTTTAAGTCCTTCAATGACTCTGTGGTGGCTTCAGCCATCTTCTATGGGGTAGACAAACTGCTTCCTCTTTGCACCAGCCTGCACACCTATTGTGCATAAACCCTTTTCATTTTAAAGGGTCACTTTATGGTAAAAACACATTTATCTAGAGATAAAGAAAGATCCCCGATACGAATCAAGTGTGTACGGTAACTACACATCTCAAGGTCGGCAATGACCTTCTCTTGGCTGTACGAAGCAAGACTGGCAGGATTTGGTTGGATCAGGATTTTCCTGACATTCTATCCCTCTGCATATGGGGCACATTTCATTAATTCCTTCAGTGACACTTAAAATTGTCACGGGCATAAATCACAAGGTGCAGAATCATCTTAAGTTACCAATTTGTTCCTCGCCGCGGCCAGTGTCTGTTCCTCAGCAGCCGTGTGTCCTCGACAGAAACAGTAAACCCTCATCTTTCAGCAGCGCAACGAGTAAAAGCCGCAGCTTCATGCCTAAAATGTAAATGTAATCTCCGAAAACTCTGCTTATCCACAAACACTTTGTCTCGCCGTGGGCACCAGCATAATCTGTTTAAACCGACATGCACACAGAGAGAGGAACGAGCCAAACTTTGCAAGCTCATTTGACAGCTTTTACCCCCTTGTTTCAGCTGCTCCCATTATTTTTACATTTCAGCAGTCGTCTGTGCACAGACGCAGGGCTGTGACGGCCGTGACGCTGCTGTAATCAACAGTTTTCCAGTGCAATGAGACCAATCTATGAACGCTCCAGTGTGGTATTGACGTTTCTTGGCGAGACTCCAGCCCCGCTCACACTGATCTGAAAGGGACTCCGACCAAAATATTGTGTGGGACGAAGCCAAGCCTCGGCAGCACATGCACGGCTCGATGAGCCAACTTTTTGATGGTTTATCAGAAAAATCAACAGTCCAGCCTGCGAGTAATCACAAGACAAACCCGGGAAGTTAGTCAGACACTGTCTTATTGTCCTCTGCTTGGTACAAATGGGCATCAGCCAGTGACAAACAGTACATCCTCCTGAGCTCATGCCAAATAAGAAATGCCACTCACTGTACTTTGGTTGGTTGTGAGGAGTTGAGCTCCTGCTCAGTGAAACCTGAACAACATGTTGAAACAAAACCTCACACTCTCACTGTCTCTTATCTGTTGTTTATCCCACAGTCCTTCAACCATGAACAAACAGAGTCTATCTATCAGGAGAAGCGTTTCAGGACCTCCGTCTTATCAGAGCCGTCTGTTTGGAGAAGAATCCAATTTGGGTGTGTGTGTTCAAATAAGGCTCGTCTTTATCTCTTCTAACCATTTTTGGCCATTAGCTGTGAATAAGATAATATTGATACACGTACAGTATCAGTATGTTTTTCTGCGGTGCTATCAGTGTTTCATTATGTGTTGTGGTTAAAACCCTGACAACTATATGCTAGGGAGGTCACAATTATAGATTTTCTTGGTACGACTGTCAGACAAATAATCACAGTATTACCGTTATCACGATTATTCTGCATTAATGTCACAACACTTTGAATGTGTAAAATCAAATAGTCAAAATATAATTCCATCACAAATTATATACATAAAATATTTCATATATCTATTAATACGTATATGACCATTGAAATATTAAAGTCATTAATTGTCATCTATACCAGTTTAAGGTTATTTTAATAGTTTTTTTAAATTATTATTACAAATGACACGCTAACATTTAAATTCCTACTAATTCGATTTCTAATGTAATTTAACCCAGTATCTTTACATACTTTGGCATATGACATATGGTTTCAAGTCTGACATAATCTTTTTTGGAAAGTGACGGTATTGAGGAATCTTTACGATGAATTAATTGTGCCATTTAATACCGCGATTAATTGTGAAAACAAGTAATCATAACATCCCTACTGTATGCCAGTGTCATCATATCACATCTCTAGAGTCTTTCAAGTACACAACCCCAGTTGTGATACTACTTGCAAGGGCCGTATATTTCATTGCTCAGATCAATTAGTTAATGAAGCAAGGCTGATCAGGGTACATACCAACTGGTAAGTTCCCATTAAAAACAGCACTTTAAAATGAAACCAACAGGACAAGTGTTTCTGTATCAGAAATGCTTGAAGCCAGAATAACACATCTGAAAATGCGTACAGCTAAATCATTCACATACACTGAGCACGTGCGGCCCAATATAAAGAGGAAGCAAATTGTCCAGATTTGTTGCACAGAATAGAAGAGCAGCAGCCGGGATAGTTGTACCCCTCGACCCCACAGACTGGCAGAGAAATAGAAAATAATCCAAGTAAAGCTCAACAAAAGAAGAAAGACGTCCAGTGGCAGCGAAGTGCTTCAAAGTGCTGAGTGACTATTTTCTTCCAAATGTTGCATTTATGCCCAAATGCCCTCAACATTCATCCTCCATCTGCCACCGCCTTTGCTGCCCCCCCTCCCCTCCCCCTCCCCCAGAGTCCAGTCTCCGAGGCCATACTGAGTCTGATGACACATTCGTTTCCATAACTATATGTGAGCAAGTCGGATCAATGCTAATCCAGCAGCACGCTCAGCAGGACTCCATCTGATCATCCTGCCCCCCCCCCGACCCCCCACCCCCCCACCCCTCCTATTTGACCTGTAGGATTGACGACCTCTGACCTCTGAAGTGGTGACCTCACAGGCGTGTCAGAAACGAACATCCTCCAGTGTGATAGGAGTCATGTGTTTGGAGGTCAGAGGTCAATATAGTCGCTGCCTGTGGTGTCTGTGAACAGGCGTGTTGTGATTTTAAAGCAGCGATGGGAGGGGGAGGGGGGGTAGAGGGGGTACGCGGGGTGGCAGGGCAATTACAGTTGACGTCCTTCAAGAGAAAGTGCAGGTTCCAGCTCGTGTGGCAGTAAATGTCGGCCGTGCTGACGACTGGATGGAGCTAGCAGCAAAAAAAAAAACCAAACACAGCGATTTCAGTTTCAGTAGCCTAGTGCTCATTTACATTTGAGTTATTCAGTTTAATGACCTTCTCGGCATAAACACCGACAAATTAGCATAGTGTTGTGATCCAGCATCTCAGCTGTGATTTCATTTCCCAAATTCAAACAGGGAACTTCCATCGTCTCACAGCCTCGTCCTCTCTGTGGACGTTTGTAGCCCAGGTTTCAGGTGATAAAACACTAATTCTTCTGATGTCGTATGAATGATTGTGCACATTCATCACACGCAGAGGGGCTGTCCTCGGGTGGGGGAGGAGGGGCGGAGGGGAGGGGGGGAGGAGGGGGGGCTCTGATGATGCAAACTCCCTGTGACAAGGAGTGGGTTAGAGCCTCAGTCTAAGCAGGTTTTTTTCAACAAACCCTGATGACTGCATCATCAAGAAATTCTGCCTGCCCGCAATGTGACACCCCCGCCCCCGCTGTTCTCAAATCTAATCAGTGATATTAAAAAGCCCAACCAGTGCTGAACTGGGAGCTCAGAGTGGAAGAGATGACAGCTCTCCTTCCCAATGTAGCCGCTGCAATACCCTAACTACAGGAACAACCTCCACCCTCGGCACGCGTCGCACCCATCCGCTCTGAAAGACAATCCCTGCCCCCCCCCCCCCCCACAACGCCCCAAACCCCCTATCTGTTAACCGCTGCAATCGCCGTCCGTCTTATGTGACACGTCTGGCAGTAATGCTCCTATCCGTCAGTGTGCGGGGCGTCACCGTGTAAATCATCGGCAACGCTCGATGAGCTGCAGACGTCACAGCCGCCGAGCGCGGGGAGAAGGAGTCAGACGGACAGACAGAGGGAAAGAGAGTTGGAGGTGGAAACAAAAAGATTATGGAGACGGGCAGTAACCATGGTGATTCCGTTACATCTTTTCTGTCAAAACTCCCGTTCCCTCATCCCTCAGCCTCCCCTCTTCCCGGGAACCAGCCCGCTGTTTTAGCACCAGATCAGGACAGTGTCTGAGGTGAGAGGGAAGATGTGAAGACCCGGGCTCATCTTGTGCACACAACTGCTTTTGAAATACCTTCCAAACTCTCTAATCACTCTCGCTCAAATTCTGATTTGATTGCTCGTTCCCGGCCTTTTGGGTATGACCTTTTTCATAAGTTCTGTTGTACAGCACAGAGGCGTGTCCAAAACCTAATTTCAGGCTTTGACATTTATTACTGCAACCTACAGCCCCGCTGATTGGCTCTCTGGTGTGCATAATAAAGGGCAAAACCATACTGAAGATGTTTTTTATTACAGCAGAAAATCAGTAAATCTTGCCAGCATTGTGAGGCAGCTCTCGGTCTGTACACATCAAGCTCCAGAGGGGGAATGGGATCAGAGAACGCTCTCCGGGCCTCAGCCGGCGGATTTAATAATTGCTTGCTTTCCTGTATGTTTTCCAAGCCTCACAGACATGGGACATAACTATTTGCTTTCCAAAAAGGAGGACATTGGGATGTTGAAAGTGGTCTGTCACATTTCTGCATCCCATCTTAAATTCACTGTCCACGCTTGACTGGCTTGTTTTAATGGCTTCTTAGGAAAAATGAGGCTTCTTCTTTCTACAGTTCCTTTAGTTTGTTTAAAAAAAAATGTTAAAAAAAGTCTAATCTCTTACTCTGTCCAAAGAAACTAAACCACAAGATCAAACTGCACCCAGAACAGTAGGAGAACAGCAGCTCCTGGCACATTTAAGGCATAAAACTGTTATCTTATTTGCAACTAAACTTAGCAGTGCCTCAGCCAGCATCTAATTCTCCAGTCAATTGTCCTCATGTTGAGTGGATGAATGTGTGTCATTCTAAGGACAGCTCTCCGCTGGGGCCTGGTAGCTTCGGGACAGCATGTCAGCTCCACAAATAGGCAGAGCCCCTCACTGCAGGCGCGACACGTCTTCCTCATCTGCTCATGCCAGCCTCTGTCTGCCTGTCTGTCCGTCCATCTGTGTGGGCCCGTGTGTGTGTGTGTGCACAGGCGTGTGTGTGTCCGTCTACCTGCTGTACTACAGCATGTGTGATGATGAATGGGCATCCTTCAATGGCAGGGGTAGCGCCCTTGCTCAAAGTCACAGCCTTGAGCGAGTTATCACAGTTTGGAGAGCTGCCCTCTCCTCCCAGTAGGACGACCCAGCACACCTGTGCATCGGTAAGAACTTGCACGTAAAAGTAAAGAAAGTGCAGATCCCCCCCACACACACAGACACACACAGACACACACTCAAACATTCACATTGATAGACAGAAATGTGCTCACATATACTCTGCAGACTGGCATTATTAACAGGCAGTGGCCCGGCTTCAGGGCTCTTGGCAGGCAGCACACACATCCTCATATGTGAGTGTAGTGGCTCCAACCTCCCATAGGCACAAAGCCGGTATGGATTTTCAGTGGCAAAGCAAGCGTGGAGGCTGGGTTTAGGAAACATGAGAGGAAGAGTAGAAAGATTTCTTACATGAAGAGTATATCTTTATATATATGTAAGAAATCCAAAAATGTACTTTTAAAAAAACGGGGGAAATCAATGAAAAGATCTCTTATGACACCTTGAAATCCAAAACCTGGAGTCCAGCACAAAGACACTGCAGGTCACAGTTAAAGATGATTTCTTCAGAGTGTGTGACTTAATGTTTCACTTTGATCAGTGGATTTGATTTCAGCGTCCAGGCTCCCACTGTGCATTACCGACGACACACAAGCCTCCGATCGTGCTGAGAAATCCATTAAAAGCCCCTCTGTGGCTGCACACATTAGTTATGTTTAGTGGAAATCCCACAAAGGACTGTAAATGTCCTTGGGAAAAACGAAGAATAAAAGGAATTGCAGCATGAATCCAGTTTGCTGTTGATGACAGCCATGTAATGTGTCACACGATTGGACTGGAAGCATATCAGCCATATAACTGGCAGCCGTTACTGAGCTTAAATAAAGACAGGTGCAGACACATTAAAGGGGCACTACTCTGTAAAGGCAAATGTCTGTGTTTGGAACCTTCAATCTCTGGGGCTGAAAAATGAAGCCAGTGCTTTAGTGCCAAAACCTGCAGTTCCTCTTAAAGGGATAGTTCAACATTTTTGGCAAATTGGCAATTGCCATAATCCCTATAGTTTTAATTGTTGGTGCAAGCTGTTTTTAGAATGGCAGAGCAGAGCCGTGAGCTGCTCAGAGCTACGCTACGGAGGCTAATGGGATTTCTTGGTTCCCCTCATCAAACTCATCAAATACACAATCCAACAACTCCAAAACGCTCTGGTGGACAAGTTGTGACCTGCACATTCACGCTATTGATAGAACTCAATTGCTACATTTTATTAAAGCTTTTCATATGCAGATTTGAGGCTGTGGCTGCAGTGAGTGACAGGTAGGTGGGCGGGTAGATTTGCCCAAATCTGATCTGCATCAAAGTCTTAGCTCCACATACATCCCATCTCTTTGCCCCTAACTCCCAGCTAATATGGGCAGAGGCAGACACTGCCAAGATGGTGCTGGGGGAGCAGCTCACTGAGTCTCTTCAGAAACCTGTGGGTTAGGTTACTCATCTTACCATAGAGTCTATTTTTAAAAATAAAAAAACAAGATATCATGACTTTTAACTACTAGCCTATTTCATCATTCTGAAAACAGTCTGAGAAAATGTCTGATTGGTTCACCACCCTGTTGTTACTAGAGCTCCAGAGAGAAGCCTGAGAAGACACTGAGATGTTACTTGGTTCTTAAAACCACAAATATATCTTCCTGTGGATCAACAAAAATAAACAAGTACATTTAGGGGAAAAAACACAAGAAAAGTGTCAAATGTGAGGCCTTTACCTCGATATCTGCACCAGCAGATCACTTAGTTGGTGCTAATGAGGCTAGACAAGAAGAATCTGAGGGCAAAAGGCTTTGAAATTAGCTACATTTGTCAATTATGGAGAAGTGTGACAGCGGTAATTAGGTAGACTCTTTTAAAATGAAATGTCCCAGAAATTCCTCTTAGAAGATGAGTCTGTCGCTCTGTCTGCGACAGGAAAACTTAAGAGACTGCTGGTTTCTTCAGATCAAAGCGCCACAATCCCAAAACACTTGACACAAATTGCTACAATAGGCTTTGACATGACTTGGCGATGCAACTGTTATGTTAAAATGACTGTAATTCTATGTATCAACCTACGGAGTGATACAATAGTTACATGGCTCAAACATCCCAGGGTAAGATTTCCCACGGGCTCTGCTGGAAGAGATGATGAGGTAATTGCAGCTGCAAATATTAATAGTGTAAAGTCTGACAACGACTTATATGAATGCATGAAAAATATTGCATAAAGAAATATATCATAGCAAAAATAATCCTTTCTGTTATTTTTTTGTAATGCAAATCATACTTAATGCAATTACAGGGTATTAATGCTCGCTGCTGGAGCACAAGCACAATATCATTGCTAAGTAATTCACATTACTCATAATCCCATGACATGTCTGGAGCATGACGGCGTAACGAGCTCTGCTGCTGTGATGTCATCCTGCACACTGAGGCTCCACAGTCTGCGGGCTGCGATACCGCCAGGCTGCACTGCACTCATCCAAGCATTTTATTTCATCAGGAGGAAACATTAAGCCTGAAGATCCAGGCAAAATGATAATCATCACTGCACTAATGGAAAAATGAACAATTGACTAGTTATTAATCACAAGGAATAATCTTAAAACAGACTCACCACACGTTTTGGCTTTTTCATGACGGTGCAGCAGTGATGTGTGTTTCAGTGAGGTACATATTGTATAGTCATGAATTAAATGTGAAAATTAAAACTGCAGTAGATTATTTGAAACAGTTTCTAAGTAGAAAAACGTTTCTGAATGTTTTTACTTAAAGATAGACACAAGTATAAATGATGTTTTTAATTAGCTTTGCAGTGAGGTAAACACAACTGCTAAACAGAAGTTTTCTGACCTTGTGGCTTCATGGTTTGGCAAAGAGTCCAACCACATGTTTAATAAACCTGGAGTTAACATCCGTCCCAGCTGATCTCATCACAAGAGGACGGTGTTAATGCATCCAAAACTCATTGAGAACATTGGAGTCCTGATTACTGAGACCACATCAAGAGGTCTGGGCCATGTTGGTAAATGGATTTACATTTATCACGTTTCTACTCAGGGTGACCACTCAAACTGCTTTACACTACAGACACATTGACCTCATACATCAACATTCATACAATGATGATACACCCATGATACACTGAGTTCAGTATCTGGTCTATTTTCCGCAAGCGATCGCGTCAATCTCAGCAGGAAGTCACACAAAGAAACACGAGAGAATCCGGTCAATTTTCAAAATAAAACACCGCGATTAACAAATACGTGAGGCCAAAGTGTGTACGTTTGTAGCCTATTTGTGTTTATTAATCTAAACAGAGCGCGAGAGATGAACACATACACACACACACACACACACACACACACACACACACAGAGCTGAGGGGCAGCGCTTGTTTCTCTATTTCTTATTTGTGATGTTTTATTCTTGAAAAGGGGGGTTATGATAGCATCATATAGCCTACCACTAGTTGTGGTTACAATTGCAGTTATATAAGCAAAATGTTGCCTGGGAGAGGGCTACTTGAATTAAATTTGGGAAAGGGTACTCAAGCCAAACAAATATGGTGTCTATTGTATGATTATAAATATTTCTTAGATAGAAAATCGGTATCGGAAAAACCGTTTTTGGCAGGTCAGACCTCCTTAAAAACCAGAAATCGGTATCGGCCAAGAATTTTGCAATCGGTGCATCTCTAGAGTTCAGTATCTTGCCCAAGGGCTGGAGGAGCTGGGCATCTAACCACAGACCCTCTGGTTCATGGACAACCTGCTCATGAGCCAGCGTCATCAGAAATACACGTGAGCCACACTGACCATCGACTCTACTGACGTCCTCTGCTACAGTCTGATTAGTCCCAACACCACAGCCTAATGACCCAAACAAATGTACTATTTCAAACAGATAAAACCTGACTTCACTGTAGAGTTGAGAACAATGTATTGATTCACTCAGCCCCTCCCAACCCCACTCTCACTCTCTCAAACAGACTGAAAACAGACCGATCTGTCATACTGGTTAAAAACAACACATATGTGTTTATTTGTATAAAGAGCAGCATGATGTGTTATAATGAGCTGCAAGTGTGTATCTGTTCAAAGCAAAGCCAGACATGCTCTAATGTAGTCAGTCAAAAATAACTGCACCAAGTTGAACATGACGACATTTCCTGTGACCGAGTCACAATAAAAGTCACTCTGAGCTTCATGTGAAGGAACAGCAGGGGATAATGTTCACAGGCGAAACACAGAAATGATCAGACTGATACAATTGAAAGATAAAGACATAAAGAACCAGGCTGATATCATGGATTACATTTATGTCTTGTTAAATGTCCTGGCTTTAGCTTCATACTGTACTTAGCATACAAATGTGAAAGTATCAATCTTCTATAGGAGAGTGAATTTCCCCAAATCTCACCCTGTTACTTGAAGGTTTGTCTTGATCCAGGATCCTTTAAAGAAATCCTATGTGACACTGGTGGTATTATTAAAGGCCCCATACAGTATAACAGTGGATGTCTTTGATACTTTCACAGTATTAATATAGAACCTAGAGCTGATTTGTGATCAAAGCCTCATTCCACAGAGAAATGCACACAGCTGGTTTCAGGCTTGGTTTGTGAATACAGGCCGTCAGGACTTCTGTAACTTTGTGATGTCACCACCACCACCACCTGTACACACTATCTAACCTCAGAGGATTTTAGATCACTCAAAAACAGTAAGTCTTTGCTTCCTAAAACCACAAAAACATCTTCCTGTTGATTCACTTCAAAAACACAAAAACAGAAACCTTTAAACATGTGGTCTTTTGGCAGAGTGACGCTCTCCCAAACCATGAAGTCACCATCATATGGTCACTTCCTTTGCTTAGCATTTGTGTTTACTTCGGTCTGAATTAGAAACATCAGCGTTGCTTTTATTCTTGTGTCTAGCTCAAGTAAACGCACTCGGCAGCGTTCCTCTGTCTGTGCCATCAGTGGTACCAGCCAGCTCTCACAGACCAATCCAAAAAGATACAGATGAAGTCATTCCCACTGCAAATTACTCACGAGCAGCGATTACATCACTGTGTCTCATAGCAACCTGCAGACGTACAAAAGCTTACCTTCGGGCTATGGAGCACCAGGCTCTCTCCCAAACACACACACACACGCACATGCACACACCATTTCTTTCCCTCATTACCATTTCATGACTCAGAATAAATCCACGCACACCTTCCCCTTTGCCAGGTGTGAAAAATCTACTTGAATGCAAAACCTGCTGCACTCCACATGGATCCCAAGGTTATGGTGGGCCGACGTTAGAAATGAAAAAGCAGACCAATGTGCTGAGACAGACAGACGATGTATCAGAGGAGGGGCTGGAAGATATTGTCTCGTCACATGGTCTTGGTTTTGCTGATGGACTTTTGTCTCTTCAGTCAAGTCTTGTATTAATGAGCTGAAAAAAATGAGACTTGCAGCAAGACTGATCAGAGACTGGCTACACGCCCTCTCCTGTGCCATGTGGTGGATATCTTTATCCAATGCGCCTCACTGTGCTATGATTGCATGTTTTTTTTTCCTTATGGGAGGAATGGAAAGATAATTGGATAGTGTTAGCTCGAGCCAGCCTTCATGCTGAGCTTTGTGCAGCCTG
Organism: Trachurus japonicus; assembly: GCF_045865225.1. Taxonomy (NCBI): domain Eukaryota; kingdom Metazoa; phylum Chordata; class Actinopteri; order Carangiformes; family Carangidae; genus Trachurus; species Trachurus japonicus. The sequence continues at coordinate 19,709,458 of NC_140929.1, forward strand.
GGAAGCTCTAATCTTACAGCCCTATACACAAATACTCAAAGGTGAACGCAGATAAAAATGTAATTTCCCTATAAATGTTATTTCAAACCTGCATTATTTGTTTGTTTTTTATTTTGTAGCTATAAACACAACTCTAACAATATTTTAGCAAACTATGTACACATTCAGCAGACACAGAGCAATATTAGCATTTAGTTACCTGATAAGTATGAAGACTAAGGCCCTGTCCACACGAAATGGCACTTCACCCAAAACCTTTTTTTTCTTTTTCATTTTGAAAAGAAATCTCTGTAAAGACAGCGTTGTTTCCAGAAATATACGAGTCTACACGGATCCAAAACGCTGTAGTACATATGCCAGGCCTATGTGGAACCCCGACAGGCGGTGACACGGTCCGCCGAGGGCAAAGTTGTATTTTTTCAGTGCAGGCAGGTACACATAGGCTACCTGATTTCAACAACACAACACTTGCTCAGTGTTGTGTTGTCTTATTGGCTACCCACCAATGTGGCAGGTAGATTGACAGTTTCACCCACCAATCACAAAAGTTACCAACATTTGGCGTGTTGGCGGGTGCCAGTTTCATGCCCTGGTGGAGTGTGTGTGGCGCTGTAACGCTGCCACACATAAACACCAAAAACAGAGAAAAAAAACCGAAAGGTCCCCGCTGTATTCAAACTCCACACAGTTTAAGTCGATTAAATGTTGACAGGAAGTCAATATGATGGTCAGTGATGATTTAACGGGCACATTTCAGCCGCAGCGCCTTGTTGTTACGTTACGTCCATAGACATGTAGTGGCTCAGGTTACAGGTTAGAGCGGTGGGGGGGGGGTATGACATCAGTTCACAAAGTATCCGTCTTGGGCATCCAGGCGAAGACGCTGAATGCTCTACAATGTTCACCAGCTGCCTGCTTGCTTTGTATGACCAACATCTGAGGGTTGTAGTAGAGAAGGTTGAGCACCGTTAAAATGAAATAATGTACTAAAAAATGCTAAAATACATCTTTGAGTTGTGATGATTCCTGGTGGGTTTATCATTATATGAAACTTCTGTTTATATAAAGAATTTTTTTTGCACTTTTTGTGTTTTGATATATGAGCACTCTGATAACTCTGAGATTCTGATAAGTGTATGATAATGTATAATGTATAAGTCTAAAAAAGAACAGTGCCTAGTGTAGGATTAAAGGGAGTGTGCCATGGAGATCCAAAGCAGCAGAGCCCAAAACATCTCAAATTCTGATTATCAGATTACTTCTGACTTTAGAAAAAATGAATCTGGCAAACACAGGCATTAAACAACAGGCAGGTACTAATCCCACTGCAACTAAGACCAGCTGCAATATACATCTCTTTTTACAAAAACATGAGATGTACATACATATATGTTTTCTCATTTTTAAAATACAGTACATGACCGATGTGAAATAGGAGAATCATTACGGGAAATGTGTTTTGTTTATAAGCAAGGACACATAAGAGCAGATGACAGCAGTTACCTGGATGAAGACAACAGAGACAAGAGCTTAGAAGATTCAGACTGATTTCAACCTGCTAAGCTGCTAACCAGCTATAAGGCTCAGGGTAAGAGATGGAGGAGAAGGAGGATTGGGGATCCAGTATCACGGATGGATAGAGGTAAAGAGTCACCTGATGTAACGCCGTCACCAAAACCTTTTTCTCAGCCTCTGAAGAAGATGGAGACAAACTCAGACCATCAGAGACGTTAAACCTCTATTATTGGTTGTATGTAATTGCTTTCACCATTACCATTTAAAAATAAATAAATAAGTGTGTAAAAAAATATATAATTATATAATAATTGACAATGTTAACAGCCATATCCAGTTTCATAGGCAAAACCAATGACATATAGTAAAAGCCAGTGATATATTTTTTATTTCATGTCTTTATCTGCGGCTGAGGCTGAGTAATGAAGGTTTTAGTGAAAACCCTCAAGTTTTAGGAGGCTGCTTTCAAACAATGCTGAGATTTCACAGGGAGCCTGAGGTATTAAATGCAAGTTGCAAAGTTGCAAAAAAAAAACCCACTATAATTGAAAAAACTGAGACCTAGCAACACAGCTAATGGTTTATCCTGTTTCTAGTTCTATTATTTGATGTAACACACTGACAACACTAAAGGACAGCACACCTTAACATGTGTTTTGTTTAAAGCACACATTGCAGCTCACAAACTGACAGGAAAAATCTGCTCGTATGTGGCAGGTGTTTCCAACACTGTAAAAGAGTGAAAAGTTCAACCATTCCACAGAACGCAGAGCTGTGAAACCCGCAAGACCAGCGACAGCGTGGCCGTGACTGACAAGTGATAATGTCATCATTACTCTTGTTTCATTGGAAAATCGGCGCACATTAGCTGTGGAGGCTTTACGACGTTTCCTGCAGCTTTGACGCACTTCAGGGGGAGAGAGCACATACTGAACCAGTCATTTCTAATGCACTGGGGGGCCACATAGCAAAAACATGTGTAGCCAACACTGCCAACGCGCCCTAAAGTGTATTAATCTTAAAAACAAAAGCAGCCAGGCCTCTGCCGGTGGAGCAGTACCTGTTTGATTCCCAATCTGGCACTGCAACCATGCGTCGAGAGCGCGTTGGACTTCGCCTTGAAAGTTTAGAGCAAAGCTTTCACTTTGGACCGCTCTGATCCCCAGGTCTTAGGTTGGAACGACTGTTGAGAAGAGATGGCCGCCGTCCACGCTTTTCCAGTGTGGAAAACAACCAGAGTGGGGTGAGTGAGCGGAAACAGGACAAATTGCCTTCATCTCTCCACCCGTTGATGCCAACTATCCCTAACCTGCATCCAAATGTCAGGCCTGCCTTATAAATAGTGTACAGGGATCGCTGACAGGTGCTTTGTAGCCATTCTTACCAGCATCCTGTCACTATGGTGCCCAGCCCACTGGGCCAACACACATTGTGGCTGTGGACCCGAGGTCACAACAAGCTGCCTTGATTGGTTTCTTTGCCAGATGAGGTCTATGGCTAATCAGTGACATGTAAGGCCCACAAATAAAAACTCAAGGTCTGCTGCTTTCGACGATGTGAGAAAAGACTGGAGATGTGCCTGAGAAGGGTTTCCTCGAGTCTCACATGAAGAGCCTCCAGCATTCTTATTAAATTCCCTCTGCATTTCATCTTTAAAACCAAGAGGAACTGCTTGAGATATTTGGTTTTGTGCTATTTTGTTTTTAGCTCATTGGGTTCTATACCCCTAACTACAGTTCAACAATTCACATAGTTCTGCAAACTGGTCACAAAAACATTCCCTAGAGTGGATAAAAGGGCAATAAAGCAAATCAAAATGACTATGATCAGTAAACAGTGATCAGCTAGAATCACCATCTCATGGTTGTAACACCAACCAGCCAGCTGCAGGACACATGGTCACAGCCTGTGAGTCAAGTAATGGCCACAAGTGTTTTTGCAGAAAGTTAATAGAGATTTTCATCTTTGGATATGAAATGTCAGCACTTCATTTCATTCTATTAGACATCTGTGTCAAATTGATTCATAATTAGTGTATAAATTGGTGAGTTAGCCTATGGCCACAACATAACGGTGATCTTTGCCCACTAAAACCTAATCAGTTCATTGTTCACGAGTCTTAATCATTGTGTGTTCATGAGAATATGATGTATGAACAGCCTGAAAACACAACACCTCCACCTGCAGCAGCCGTGGCTGGAGGCATTTCGTTTCCAGGTTGCTCCAAGCAACTACAACTGTATTAACTGTAGGTTATTATTACACCGACACGATGGATCCATCATCCGCTACTGAGCAAGGCATCAGCTAACAGGAGCCTGGTGTCAGCCTGAATGAAGTGGACAAGTGAGAAATTGGAACAAAATTGTGATTCAGCATTTCACTGAATTTAGTCTCAAATTCTTTCATCAAATCTGGATCCTTTCCTCACTGAGGCTAAAGCTACCTTTGCACATATATTTTTCATTTTATGCCTGTGCTTCTCTCTCCAGACAGATTTGGACCTGTTGTATTTGATCATTTACATTGCAGACACATGAATAAAAGTTTAACCAGAAGACTGAGGCAACCTGCACTGATATAACTAGGGCTGCAATTAAGCTCTATTTTCAATATCACTTAATCCCTCATTATTAAAAATCAATTGATTATTCAATGCTAATATAGCTTTAAGCTAATTATGACCTACCATAACCTTATAAAAACAATCGCTTTTTGTTTTGTAGTGGAGAGTTGACCTATCATCGACAAAATGATTATTTAACTAACTGAAAGTAAAACTGGCTGATTAATTGATGGTGAAAAGAATTGTTAAATGCAGGACACAGTGATTGTTTGGTCCTAAAAATGGCAATTGATGATTAAATTACTGTCAATAGTGAGGTCAACAGGTAAAGGATAGTTCTCTAACCATTTTCAATGTTAAAGAAGCTCAGTGGATCCAGGAATTTGGCCAGCATCCATAATGAAGCTACTTGAACCCAAACGAACTCTTGGTTTTGTCGTCTTATTGTCGACTGTACAAGACAAACAAGGCTTCTTTTGAAAAACATTCTCATTATGCTTCTAGCTCCATCTGCCCAGGCAATATAATGGCATGCAGTTTAAGGAAATGCCCCCTTGAGTGGAGGATCACTCAAAAATCCCCTTCTAAACGAGCATCAGGACATTATAAAGGCTGTAGACCGTCATGCAACTGAAAGGTCACAGATCTGATAACCTGACAGTCCGTATCCTTCAGCAGCCTTATTAATTAACTGAACCCCCACAGCTGCCTCGCTCTCCAGATAAGAGCACCAGTTAAATGCCATAAATGAAACATTAAAAGTACATGAAAGCTAGACAAGAAGACTACTGCTAATCTGACTGACAGTCGCTCTGACTTTAATACATTATGCATCAAAGATACTCCAATACCCTGTTGTTCCTCCACTGTGTTCAATAAGAAGTTAAAGAAGCAGCAAAGGCGGGCATGGTCAGTGATGAAAGCAACAACAACTTCATGAAATAAACTCCCAGAACGTATACAGATCAATACTTATTAATATAATACTCAGGCTGAACAGGGGTGTGAGAGCACAAAGGGACAGATTTAAAGGAGAAGAGTGAATTGGAGCTTTACCTCGGAGAAGTGGAACGAGACAGATAAGAGACGACGCCACGGGTCCATGTGATGATGATTCATGATGAGTAGGAATGTCCAGGCAGATATTAGGTCAGATATTCTCCACCTCTGGCCAAACCTGGAATTAGTAAACTGCATAAACACTGCAATTACATGGTTACTGCGACTGTCTTTTTCCAGGATAATTAGCCATCCTCCGTTTCAAAATGAGGGGGTTTCCTAAAGGATGATCCACATGCAGGGTGGTTTGTTATTTCTACAGCCGCTGGTACTTCCAAAAGAGGGCTTGGAACGCAAACAACTACTTTCCAAAGATGATACAACCCATTACTGTATATCCCCAGGCTGGAGGTGAAGATTACACACCAGTTTCTAAGGTTATTGCATCTTTGTTGACTTTTACAGAGAAAATTAACCCCCAAGTATAAGCGCTCATTTTCTTGATTCTCCTACTGATGCAGTTGCTCATGTTGAGAGAGCCTGACTGATGCCCAGTAAGCATTTCCATCCAGACTCTTAATACATCTTTTCTTGCACACACACAGTGGTAATATTGTGCCACATCACAATTTTAATTACCGACATTTACAGATATCCTGCTCTAATACTCCTGCTTATCTACAATAGACATAAACACTATTTAAACTGTGCTGCTAAAAATTGCATAAAAAAAATAATAATAATAATGCAGATAGCAACATGTCTTTCCATACACAATGTCCCGGTAACTGAGGATAATCCACAGACTTCAATTAGGGACCATTTCTCCTGAAAAAAAAAACTGAAACTCAGGACAATAGCTGCAGTTTCTTCAATGTAATGTGTAATTACAGGTAAATGAGGTTCTATTCACCTGTATGACAGCGGAGTGAAGACAGAAAACCAACTGTATGACTGAAAAACAACAGTGATAAGTGAAAAACTTGATATTTAAAGTAACAGAGCTCACATCTCTGAGTAAGAGTACTTGATATACTTTATATACACCTCACAATCACCAACCTATGATTCATAGTTGGAAGCAGAGGCACAGCTCGTCAACAGGCAGGACATCCAGTGCTTGGGCCCCAGGCTGTTCGAGGGCCCCCGGAGCCTCATAAACCTTACCAATGTCTCAAAGCGCTTACGGACTATTCTCAAAAGCAGCATTGCCAACTATTTTCAGTATAATATTTTTTCAATATGAAGGTAAGTTAAACTATAACTACATGTAGGTAGCCATTTTTTCAGGCAGCCACCCAACATGCCTCTCAAACACAGATTCAAAAACACCCATTCACAGCTCATTATGTCTTTGTCTGACTGTTGATTGGTCAACTGAATGTGCTGCTGTTCCGTCCAACCCACTGTTTACATCAGTCTGGAAAAATGTTGTTGCCAACTTCTAAACCTCACAGGGATCCATCACTATACATATGCACTAATTCAGCTGCTCTTAAGCAAGGCAAACAATGTTAATGTAATGCTATGAACCTAAATATAGCCACTACTGTGTGTGTGTGGGTGCAATTTTAATGCGATAGTTCTCCATAAAAGAGCTTTTGCATAAACCCATGTGGCCTCAGAAGTAAACCCCTAACTCAAGCCATTATCATAGTTATAAAGGAAATAGAACCGCTAACCACACTTCACATTAGTACTTTCCTCTCCTTCCTTTTCAAAAGACCCTTAGATTGATTCCTTTATAATAATTGCCTCTAACAATGGATAATGAAGCAATTATGAGCTGTTTGGTTTCTTAACACACCACGGTTTGCCTGTAAACCACTGAATAAGACCGCACATTAACTGAGGACAGCAGAGAGAGAACAGAGGGAGGGAGGTGGGGGGTGATGTAGAGGAGGCCTCTGCCAAGTGGGTACATGCCAGCACTAAACAATCTGGCCTACTGATATGTTTCTTTGGTCAGGGAGCTGATAAACAGTGGTACAGACCTCCAGCTGTCATAAAAGCCCATCTTACTAACCCCGCTCATCTCTGTCTCTGTCTATCTATATTTTACTTATGTCCTATTTAATGTGAGGACTCTGACCTGGTTACACAGACTGTATCTGGTGACCTGGTTAAATATATCAAGTTGATATTTGCTTCTTAGACACAGCTCCTGCTGAAAGTGTGGAAATAAAGGTAAGACCTGTCTAGGAGCTTCAGGGATATCAGACAGCAGATATTCCTTCCCTGCTAACTTATATATTAGTTGATATACCAAGTGCTGAGCTGATAGCACTGCATTAGAAAAACACATGAGTGCCATAGAATCATTTATCTAAATTTGACAAATAAATAAATTAAAAGCAGTGTTAGTTGTCCCAACACTAGTGCTACCCCTTCAAATTAAAGCCATGTTTCACTGGTGGGACGTCCAAGTCACTATTTGTTTTGCTAACTGCTAATGTCACACTCGATTTTAGTTCTGCTCTTAAACAGTGGCTGCACAACACAACTTCTGTCAAAGCTACTTGTTTAAGAAGAATTAATGTTCTGTCAGAGTGTTAACCAAAGTATGAAACTCTATCTCATATCATAATCTTTAGTCATCATAATACCTGATATCAATTTTTTTAGGCAATATTAGCGGTATTTCTCTACAGGAGGTTTTCTGGGCTTTTCTTTGCAGTGAAACCTTTAACAAACATTTCATGTATCTACGCTTCTCTCTACAAATGTTCTCCTCGCTCTTTATCAGTCTGTGTTTTTTTGCTGTGTGAGCAAACACACTTACATAGATGGTTGAAGTTACTGATGCACAGATCCATTCATCGCTCCAACAAGCACTGGTTAGACACGGTGGCTAGAGCTCAATATTAGATATTTCACTGATGACATTTCATGCAGACAACTGAGAGGACTGTGACTGACAATCAGGTGACTAGCGAGTCGTCTCAAGCCGTGAGTCATGCAGACCGTGTAGACATAAAAATGTAAATGTAACATGGAAAGCTCTCCTCGCTGCTGGTTGCTGATGTCATTTAGCTGCTGCTGCCCCCGCAGGCCTCTGTGGTTCTGTCTTTAGTGGGTTTGGGGGATCACTCACTTGCCTCTCAGTTGTCCTTTTTTCAATTTGCCGTTGAGACCGGGTGGTTGAGTGAGATGCTTTCCATTACACTATGCTGTCACCACACAGTAATTTTCCTTCTTGCTTTAAAACACGCAAAGAACTAGAACCAACCAAACGCCAACAAAGATGCAGCAGTGGAGGCAGAAAAACAGTGGTGGCACCATGAATGTCTGCTTCTTCTGTATTGTATGTATTATATTTCATATATTATCTTGTATGTAGCTATAATATCAAGATGCTTATATTGTTGACTTTACATGCTGTAAAAGTGTTAGAGCTGCACTGCACAAATGATTATAAGCTCCATATAACATGATGCCCTCTTTCCCAGGATCCCTCTCTCTTTCAATTTATTTCTGTAGAGGACATGGGGTGATTTTCACATTACCTGAGTAGAGTTTTATCTTTCCCTCTCCCATGCCTCCCTGGTGAGGCTTTCTCTCCTGACTTTGTGCTGTGTAACTCGTGTGTGTATGACCAACAACATCCTGTGATTCTCCAGAAAATGTGCTAAATGACCAAGGAGCACACAGAGTATTTTAGCCATCTCCTTTGTTATGTTAATTCCACCCAAATAGGGCTTTTATCACTTAATACATTTAAATGCATAATAGCCTTAATCTGTCTATAACTGGACAACTACAGTGCATATAAATGTGTTAGTCTGACTAAGACTGGACTTCTCCATATCCGACTAAAACGTCCAGATAACGCAATTGGAAACCGATTTTCTTCTGCATGCATACACCTTAATCTGACTGAAACTGTAACTGTAACAACAGTAGAGACAAAGTGTAGCAGAGAAGTCAGCCAAAACCCAGCCAAAAAAGAAAGGAGAAACAAAAAGCACCTGGCCTGCGATTTCACAACACCACAACCATAACCTTCAACTAATGACTTCGACCTTTCACATCAAGGGCTGAAATGGACACTAGTCACACCTCATCACCCAATATTACAGAAAAAAGACACTAATTTATAATGTAACCTAAACCTTAACAAAACATTTAGTAAAAAATAACTTCAACTAAACATTATTGCCCTTCCTGCTCAGAACCTCTCCAGGACCCCTGTGGGTCCCCAGACCCCACTTTGAGAACCACTGATCAGAACTGGTGTCATTAACTGAGACAACAAGTGGGATACACAATGTATTTGCATGTATTTTTTTATATCAGGCAGTGAAACATTGCAAATAAATTGCTGATTCAATTGTTTATTGCAACAGCAAGATTTTTAATTATTACTTTGGATTAATTCATCCACTCACTACACACCTGCCTCACTGAACGGATGCACCACGTGTTCTGCTTTTTAGTGTCATTTAAAGAGGAAATGCCATCAGAGAAGATGCCATATTTCATCAGTTTATTCATGAGTCATTCTCTTTTTAAAAGGCAGTGGAGCAAATTAGTGTAACAAAGTAAATTTGACTCATGAGTCACCAAAAGAAGGCAAGAGACCATACGGTCATATCGTCCATGTAACTAACTACAGCACATCATACAAATCACAGAAGTTAATCTGAACTTACAACACACATCAAAGACTGACCATCAGCCTCTCTGATCAAGAAAATACATGCACGATAATTCCAACATGACAACAACCTCAAGCTGCATCAGACAGTCAGTCAACACAAAATGTGTCCGACCCATATAAATGCACTGGGGAGTCTAATTGCAATGAGTATCTTCTGACGAGCTCAGAGTCTGGGAAAATAATTGATGCTGAATCAGTAATTGGATGGGATGTTTGCTGTGTGATGTGTGAATGAGCGTGCACGTGAGCCTATGTATTTGTGTGTATCAGTCAGTGATTAAAGGCTTTGCAGTGTCATCTCAGCCCAAGGGATATTAGCAGCAACGCCACAGAAATGAGAGGGGAAATAATAAACAAACTGGAGTTCATTCTGTATGCATGAGTTTGAGCCCCTGGGCCTCTTACAAGTACTGTGTTTGTGCCATTCTCACATCTTTTCAGCAAATACAGCCACATTACCCAAGTGGACAGTTTCAGATAGACGCAGCTATATAAACAGTTCCAAATTCAATGTCACCAAAATATATACCTGTAATTTTGTTGCTCTTATGGATGAATTCATTGTGATTATTATTTTTGCCTTTGTGTACAGAGCCCCCCCCCCCCAGGGTATTTCAATGTTTTGTAATAGTTTTCAAAGTCACATCACAGTTGAGGTGTGTTTGGAGGCCAGGAACCTGTTGAAATTTCTTATTCATCATTCATATTACTCCTCTCCAGCTCAGTATTTATACCCCCCCTGCTGCATTTGCAAAGCTGCACCCACTTTTGAGCAATCCAAATCAATTCCAATCAAATTTTGTGGGTCTAATTTAAATTGCTGTCATATTATTAGCCACTCAGAAATACTGTATGCTACACTGATAAGGACAGTCTAACTTCTGTTTAAAGGTCCCAAATATAAAGGTAAAAGCCTCAGTCGACTGAGAACTCCACAGGGCCTGTATTCAGAAACTGAGCCCTTACAACTAGTTGTCAAGCCCTCTGTAACCTTGTGATGTCACAAGAAAGCAGTCGCCATGGGCCAGACCCCACCCAACTGGACCCACCATCCAGCCTGGCAGGATTTGGTTTCTCTGGCTGTAATCTGTTACATTTTACCTGGATCGCTCAGAAAACAGTCAGCCAATCAGAACAAAAGATCTGAACCTCCTCTCTTCCGATAGGTTCACTGACCTGCCGTTACTAGCGCTGCAGAGAGAAGCCTGGAGGAGATGTAGTATATGCCGAGATGTTTTTTGGTTATTAAAAACCACAAATACGTCCTCTGCAAAACACTACTGAGACTAAACAAACAGAACTCATCCTTCCTTTGACAATGAAATGTTTGCTGTGTCTAATCTTACTGAGGAATGTATTTTATATGTTTCTCCTTCACAGTCCCTCAACCGAGAATGAGGCCATTTTCCCCTCAGTCCATGTCTCCTGGGTGACAGTCTACATTTCATCTACCTGCATTTATTCTACATTGGAAAAAAAAAAACGCAATCATTGACAGCAACAGTGGAAACATCACAGAGTGTGTATGTGTTAGCGAGCGGTGAGTCTATAACATGCTCTGAGATCAGTAGTTGCCCATGTAGCCTCTAGCTGTTCAATTCTTAACGCACATCGAGCGGTTCACATCTTCTGGCACCTACAGCACATCTCACGCTTTGAAATGGATATTGAAACATTAACATGTGGCATTACTAAGCTAAAGTGAACTCACATAACCCCCTCCAAAACCTCATGACTCATAGAAGCCCTGTTCATTTTACCCGCAGCTAACCCCTTGCGCTAACCCACCACTGCTTTGATGGTACGATTGATGCCATGCTGATTGTTGTACGAGGAGAAAAAGCGGTTGCCTTCCCTTTGTGTCAGCAACATTCCCTGGCCAGGGCTACGGCCAAATCTTCGCCAAGACACGCACGCACACATACACCACGACCAGTTATGCAAGTACTGTGACACATACACACTCACACAGCTAGTTGCCTAAGCAGAAATGAATCCAAACACTAATTTTTGCACATACAAACAATTCTGAACACAATCCCAAACCCTGAGCTCCGAGGGCTCCTCAGAGGCACACAGAAGATTTAATACTTTCATAATAACATGTTACATTGTGCAACAGACAAATAAAGTGGGAGCAGATTAGTGTTTCCAGAAGTCATCAGGCTTTGCTACCTTTACATGCCGAGTAAGACGGAGGGAAGCAGCTAGGTTAATGAAATGTCTTAACGGGCTTTGAATGCCACCAACAAGCGAGTTGAAGATCCAAATGAAGATGTTATTCTAATTGGGACTGAAGCTCTCAGCTGACATGTCTGTGATACCAGGTAGTAGTTGTGCCTGGAGAGAAGAGCGCAGTGCTTTACGGTGAATACATGAGGCTTGCAGAAACAAAAAGGAACCCTGTAAAATGCAAATTAGCTCCCTTAATTTCCCAGAATAGGTGTATGGGTGTATGTGTGTGTTACACAGCAAGCTGAGAGTGACAAACCCTGAGGGAGTCACAAAAAATGTGTTGAAATCTGCTGCTGGTATGTGCTTGAAATAAAAAAAATCAGAACTAAAAAGAGGAAAGATGATCACGAGGGAGGTTTGGGTTGTTTTGCATGTGGTTGTGCAGGAGTCAATGAGTGCAACTTTAACTAGAGGATCATTCCTTTAATCGAGGTGGCAGCTTGCTTTCTTCATCTGCCTGCAGTTAGCATGTAATGCGCCTGATTCAGCACTTGCCTTTCTGCTACAAGATCATTAAACCACCATGCCATTCATCATTTCTGATTCTCACCTAGGAGGGAGCAAAAAAACAGCGCGAAACATTTCCGAGCCTCCTCTCCCTGTGTTTAATGTGCACCTATTTCAATGTCAAACTCAGCTTAAAATGAGTGCCGAGATGAATGAGCCTCATGTAAATAAGAATCGAGCCCGGATATTTCTCCTTACCTAGCTCTCAGCCTGCCACATTCACGCTGATGGGTTATCAATCTTGCAGCAAATGGCATAAACATGCAGATTCATACCATTTGTGTGCTGCACAGCAGCAATGTTTCATATTAACACATTAGCATGAGCCAGGGCTGAAAAAGGCCCACTTGGCCCACTGATACACTTACTACACCAGAGGAAGTTGATGCAGGCTGCGTTATCTCTTCCTCCTCTGCAGGTTAAGGCTGCACATCTATTTTCATCTCTTATTTTCTTGGAGTTGTTCGGCTCTAGCTTGTTGCTGGTGTTCACATCACTGGTATTTTAGGCATTAAACTTAATATCCTGTTGTCAGCTCTGATAATCAGAAGGAATGTAAAGCTGGTAGTCAGCACTCCTTGACATCAGTAAGAATTAGCATCAGATGTATTCAGAGATCAGCTGGTTTGGATCAAAACAGCCATTTGCCATTGAATGATTGAAACATTTACAGCTTGTAGTTGACTCATTGACACTTTAGCCCAAATAAGAAATAAATCTCTGTTCCAGCTATTGACAATCTAAGTATAGCTGCAAACTCCTACCCATTCTCCTGTGTTAAGAAATGAAGAGATAGAAGGAGCAACTTCCTCTCTGCTCAGTTATCCTCCAGCTCACTAACAGGACAAGAGAACTCAGCAGCTCCACATTCAGCAAACTGTCAACCTGTGGGATTGTGTGAAGGTGAAGTGGGATGTTGCTAGCTGAGAAAAAAAAAAAACACGCACTCTGTTGAATTTCTCTGCACCATTAAAGGTTAAAAGAGACAGTGGCCAGTGGGAGCCGAGGCAGAGGAAGTAGGACCGTGTCAGGCACCGGTGCAGTCGTGGGTTGTTGGAGCAGCTCTTAGAAAGGTTGGCACGGTCAAACAAGCACAGAACTACTCTTCATTAATCTCAGTCTGAGGACCTCTCTGTTAGACATCTGTTCCAGTCTTTAAAAGGTTACCAAACAGCTAAAACCAGGTCACTTCACAGAGAAATCTTGAGATACCTTGAATTTCTCTCAAAGTGGTTCTATGGAATCGGGACAAACTTCCTCTTATTTTCACAAAGTAAACTGAGGATGACTTGATTACCATCCGTTCTCCAAGTGTTTCATATCATGATTGTGCCAGATGAAAAGTTCAAATCACCACAGTTACAATTAAGCCAAAAGGAAAACATGAATGTCTGCACCAAATTTCATGGTAATCCATTCCATAGAGGATTTCACTCAAAAACCACAAATGTCAAACACATGGTGGCTGGTCACTGGAGGGTAAGCTGCCAAACGGAGAAGGGTTGTAATTCCTGTAGAAATTTTAATAGTGATCCATCCAGTAGTTGAGCATGTACAAGTGGGGGACTGACCAACACCACCACTAGAAGACGCTACAAAGCCAAAATAATTTAGTGCTTAAGATGTTTGATTCAGCCCCACGGCCTGCTTCGTCTCTGACCCATCTCCTGCTCCCGAATCCTGATTCCAAGAGGCCGTACTTCCTCTTCCACCATCACCTTCCTCACTGCGGAGAAGAATCTATCCTCAGCTGCTGGCTGCTCAGGGAGCCTGCGCGCGATCTGTCATGACAAGTTCATCCAGCATCCTCAAAGAGCAGCTTCACAGGCCATCAGTGTCATGAAGCTCTTTGCCCTGAACACTCACTGGTGACAAATAACCCCCCCTCCACCCCACCCCACCCCGCCCTTCTTTGTGCCTCTCATTATTCCCCATTCCCTGTGTGTGAGGAGACAGTGAGCCTTTCCCCTCTCTAGAAAACAGACGAAACAGCCGTTTGCTCCCTGCACTCTCGTCTCTGTGTTTCCATTACAAGCAGCTTTTGTCTTCTACGCTCCTTTTTGTAACAGCCTTTAATACTCGAGCCTTTGGTGGTGTCAGAAATGCTTTGCAGTCGACTCTTTGAGCATCCGTAAAGAGTTTGCAAACAGCAGATGTTTATGATTTAGTTCAGATCCACTGCTATGTCAGGCAGCAATGTGGCAGAAGAATGTTCAGCTATTGATTAGTCACTTTTGAGAGAAACTTCTTATTAATCCCTGAGAGGATCAGATGGCATCGCTCCAGGTACTACTTAGCATCCGATTAATCAAAGGCGTCTCCCGCCCTAAAATGGCAATAGTGCTAATCGATGCTGATGTGAGAGCATGTCGCCGCTCTCTATCAAGGCCGTTAAACTCTCGTCTGCCGAGGTTCCCTCTAATTTAATCTGACACTTTAAATGAAATATCTTCAGCCGTCATTGATCTCGGTGAAACACTACCCTCGTGATCCAAAGCAGACACGACCCACGGGCGCAGAAAGGAGTTGTAAAAATGAAAGCTGTGACATGAAAGAGAAGAAGAAGGAAGGGGAACGAGGACAGATCGGAGGAAGAGGAGAGAGAAAGTTGTGTTTTTTTTTTTACTCGCCTCTCTCTGTATGCATTCCTCACATCAGCAGAGGACAGGGAGGCGAGGAGAGAAAAAAAGAAGAAAAAAGGGACAGTGAATGGAAGCTGGATCAAAGCCGTGGAGAGGCCTGGAAGGAGCCGCCGACGGGAGCAGCGGTGGTAATGGAGAGCTGAATGGAGGGACGGAGGTGGAGATGGGGGTCGAGCCCCGCGGGGCTGCACAGCCGAGTGCTCACAATCAACCTCAGTGAACTGCACAACCCTAAACACATACCTGCACCACATCTCATCAGCAGCCACTCATCTTCTACTCAGATCAAACAAGCTACTCAAAGTGATGCCGCAAATGTAAATAGCCTTTTCTCCTTACAGACAAGACTTAGAAGGATTAGTAGAGATGATCAGGCCAGGTATTCCAGGAATCAGACCATTGGACAGATTTCAGTCGCTGCTCAGGTTCAGTACCCAAACTTAGTGTTCTGAAAGTAACTTGGTCAAAGTTGAATCATTATAAATGAAACAAAAAATGTTGTACATTAAAAGCCAAAAGGCAGAGAACTACTGAGATTATGACCTAAGTCAAATCCAAGTCAATTCAACAAGCAGCTCCACTGGAGTCCAAAGCCAAAGCCACATCTAAACAGGACGAAGACAAAGACAGAAACCAGAGCAAATAAAACTCGATACAAAAACAGCAATGGAAATAAAAAAGACTTTGTGTCCCTCGTAATGTAAAACAATGTTCAAGCTTTGAGACAGCTCTCCGGACAAAATAAAATTAATTAAAAACCCATTTGGTTTAGAAATGTTTTTATTTGAAACGGCTTCAGTGGGGGAATAAACTGAGTCTTCAATCTGGACACATTTTTGTTTTAACTGTAGATTCAGTGAAGACCAATAAGTGGGCATTCATTAAATACACTCACCATCTGAGACATTAACCCCTAGTCCCAACGTTAAACTACAGTCTCCTCTGTAACACAGTTTAGAATGAGGTAGTTTAGTAAATAAGCAGCTTGCACTTGAATTATATGGATCAAATCACTTGTTTGTGGAGCTTTGTTGAAATTACAGCAGACTCCTGTGGATCAGCTAATCACCTAAGTCTTTTTTCAAGTATATATACTAAATATTCTGGTTTCAGCTTCTCAAATGGGAAGATTTACGACTTATCTTTGTTGTATGCAACAGTCATTAAAAAACAAATTAGCTCATTGGCTGTTTGTCAGAAAAAGGCACCATCACTGTGGTGTCTAACTGAACACCAGCTTTCATTTTCCATAGACTAAACATTCATCTCCCAGTTAATCAATACTTTGAAATAAAATGTGGTTGCAGCTGCAAGTATACACAGATATGACCATGTGCTCAAAGAAAATGCTGACAAAAATCATCTGATACGGGTAAAGACCAAAATTAAGTCCATCACACTGGACACAAATAGACCAGTGGTGCTAAAAGCACCAGGGAGAAACCAGACTTGGCTTCGACACAGCCTACCTGCTGGACTTCAGAGCAGCATTCACCAGTTAATGACTTCTCTTGGGCTGATTAAAGTGCTTACTTAAGCAGGACCATTCACCCTACCAGACTATATCTACCCCCAACATGACTGCAGAGTGCTGGCACACCATCACTCCTGCCTACTGGGCTGTTGGTGAGTGAGGCTTAGACAAATCTCCCTGGTAAGGTTATTAGTATTCCCTGGGGGTGAAATCCTGAGCCCTCTCTCAATTCTGCAGCTTCTGGTTGAATGAATGAGGGGGTTAACACCATCAGTGGGCCCAGAGCCAGCTCTGGCCTCACACCGGTCCTTTGGGATAAGCATACCAGATGCTGTGGCATCTCACTTGTTACACAATCAAGGAAATAATTGCTGCGCCTGACTTGGGTGTGTAATTCAATTAGGGCGATAAAGAAGCCCTCATTATTCTCTGGAACAATTACAAAGGGGGTAACATGGCATTTTGTTGCAACCCGTGAAATCAAAAGAAGCTTAAGGAATAGACCCACAGGCAGTTTTAGAAAAATTTGGATTTCATCTTTTCCAACCAACATGAAAAATCACAATAATTCTATTTACCAAGAGCTTCCTGATATACCCTGTGATTTTTTTAAAGACATACAGATGGGGTTGCTACTGTGTATAATATTCAATAAGGATTTTTGGTAAAGGAAAAACAGCCTCAATTGGTTTCTTATCAGCGTCTCTTCATAGCCTCATACAGACAAAAATCAATGCTGCGAGCCAGTGAATCTACTCAGCCATCTATTATTAAAAAATGAACCAGGCATTCATGAAAGCAGGCTGTGAGTGATGCTCAATAGATTAAGATGAGTCCTAATCAACATCTGCATCTAATAAAATGCAGACCTCAGACAATGCCCCCCCCCAAGGTAATATTTCAGTAACATAAACGCTGAGACCCAGGAGCGTCCGCATCCTAGAGGCAGCCTGCAGACGCTGTAAAGGGAGCGGGGGGGCAGTGATGGATGGAACTGGCTGTGCTGTCTGGAAGCCCAGGAGTGCACGTCTACGATACTGTAGCTCCACATAAACTTTGTCATTATCAAGGGAGACAGCCACCGAGAACAGGTTGATGCAGCCTGGTGGAGGGTACGATCCTCCTGCTCAGTTTGCACCGTGTTTTACTTCTCTTCTCTTGTAACAGTGATCTGAGCTCCACAAGCACATCAGTGACAAGTACAGCGTTGATGGAAGTGAGATGAGATTTTATAAAAGGCTAATTGGTATAAAAATGATTGTCATCAGCTGTAACTCCTCTAGTTACTCTGCGTTTCCATTCCCAACTGTGCCACTGGCTCAGGATGATGCATCTGAGCATGACTTCATAAATGAGAATCAATGAGGCGCCTTGTTGATTTGACAGCACCTTTGCAGAAGTGGTTTACATCTTAACACCCAACATCCAGCCTCACTAATTTGGATCAAGTGCAGCCTCTCTGCAACAACCCGTGTTTGTCTTTTGTTCATTCCCACAAACCCTCTGAGCGCGGAGCAGCACAGCAACACAACGATAAGTAGCAAAAATATATATCACACGTTCGTTTCTCTTTATAAATTGATGATAGATTGTCTCACCTGGTGTCTAGCAGCTGAGGAGGGCAGGCTCTCTCTCTCTCTCTCTCCTTACCGCAGCTCTTCATTCACACCAACACACTGGGCAGCTTCTTCTTCTTCTTTTTTCTTTCTTCTTTTTCTGAAGAGGAAGCGCAGCGGCGGAGGGGAAAGCTGCTTTAGGTCTCCTGCTCCTGTAGATGTTCCTGTAGAGCGGAGGGGACGGCTGTCAGCCCGGGGATCAGCGGGAGGGGGAAGCTCCGTAGCAGGCTGAGAGACGGAGAGGAGGCGGCCGCCTGCAGACCTCAGAGCGCCGAGCCCGTCTGAGCGCTCAGCGGGGGCAGTGCAGCTGCGCGGCCGGACACCAGATGGCGCTGTTGCACCCCGGATCTCCCCCCATCTCCCCCCGCCCCGCCAGCAGCGGAGGAGGCATGATGTGGGGAGGATGCTGCTTCATCACCGACCGGGTACCAGCTGCACGTGCTCTGCAAGATTCTGGAGTTGGTCCGCCGATGGGACGGGTCTGGTTCAGAAGTCCTTTCACAACTTTTGATATTTTGTACTTGAAACAATGAGATCCAGCTTCCACAAAACAAAATATTGCATTATCTTCAAAAAAAAAAAAAAAAATCAAGGAAAGAGCCCCTCTTTCTGAGAGGGCTGATTCTGAGGGAACTGTGATATCCTGGCCAGTGGTGTAGCATTATAGGACTTAAAATGCATTCATATTTCAATATATCCACTATAACAGAACTAATATGTGATACAGGTATGAACAGTCCTACCAACTTGAAAAGCATTAAGATTTCAGTATAGGCCTATACCCACTACGACTACACTGCTGATGCTGGCTGTGTGTGTGTAGGGGAGACCAGGGATGGTTCTAACACGTTTTGTCTGAACTCCTTGCAGAGCGTTCATGGGCTCTCAAATTACACATTTGTCCACGAAAAATAGCAGTGCCTAAAACTTCTCAGAGTATATCAAAGAACTCATTATCCGATGTCACCATTACAACCTTCACCACTACCAAGGTAAATTGTAACAAATTGTAACAGTGAGATTGAAAACTAAAAACTGAGACCACACCACAAAACATGCATCTTTATTGTGCATGTTCCAACACTAAAGCATCTTCCTATGGTTCAGTATGAACAAAAATAACTCACTGATGATGAATGAACAGAGTCAGTGGTGTGTATCCTAACATTAGGAGAGCATGTTCTGATAAGACCAGTGAATGGTGAACATGTATGAATGGAAACCTTCAGCAGGAGGTCAGAAGCAGCTCATAATCCATGCAAGTATTCCAGGGAAGATGGTTGACACTTAATAAAACAAGGTAAAAGGTGTTACAACCATCCCCACCCCTGTCAGCCATTTTTTGACCACGCACGGTGGTTTGAAATAAACATAGATGAAATTTTTATCCAAGAACCTGCTCTTTCATCTCAAACTTCAGTGGTATCAGTCATCAAAATAAAAAAAAAACCTTTAAAAAAGTGTTGTTTTTTTTAACTGTAAGATCTACACACTTCTTCATACAGCCATGCAGGGAGGGAGTGGCCTATACAGGATCTTGCATAACTCTAATGTTATCCCTTATTGGTAAAAATGATGCCGTTACAACCATCCCTTTGTTACAACCATCCCTGGTCTCTCCTGTGTTACATTGAGTGAGTCCAGACTCCACAGACCCAACGAGAACCCTCACAATGAGGGTTTCCTATGCAGACAGAGACGTGGGAACAGACTCTGTAGTGCAATGATCTGATTTATTAACTCAGCAGAAGTCACAGGAACATGAAGGAACACACCAGGGAACACAGGAGCTGACAGCAACACACAGGTAACACTGGGAACTGATGCAGACTAACCAACAGAGGGCAACGGGAAAACACTGAGGCAAAATGCACAAGGGAGAAATGACTTGAGACACAGGTGGGGCAATCACACACAGGTGAGACACATGAGGTAATCAGAGGAGGGAGAGCACAGGAAGAAGAGACACAGGGAATTTCAAAATAAAGCAGGACGTAAACAGGAAACACACACACACACAAAAATCCAGTGCATAAGTCTGGACTAGTCTACTGTATTACTGAATTTATTTACTATTACGTTTCCCATTATTGTCATGATAATATGGTTGCACACCAGTTCAGTTACTTTGTGTCAGCAGTTGTTGGGTTATCTTTTTGTGTTTAAGTCAGTGAAGCCAAAAATACTTATTTTTTTCTTTTTCTTTTTTAAACTTATTATTGCATTATAGGTAGCTACAGTGTGCAGCAGCATGTCATAAAAATATGAAGTAAAGAACTCAGTTAAATAGTAAAGTAAAGCTTTAGGTTGCATCAGCATTCTGCTTCATAAGCTTATGGAGGCTAATGTTTTAGCATGTGTATGTTATCTACATTTAACATATTTAGATAAAAACAAAAGAAACATACAGTGCTCAATTTAGACAAAGTATCTGTAAGATCTTTCTTTCACTTCACTGAAGGAAGAGGGAAAAAAAGCTGTTCAGATATCATCTGAACCAAAGAGCTAGTTCCTCATACAGTACATGGGAAACACATTATCAAGATGTGGATGCTTATTATCTGATGTGAAGGACATACGGGCAGAAGACAAGTTTTATTGTCATTGTGGCACAACAAAATTCAGACTGGCATGCTCATAGCAGCAGATAAAGATACAAATCAACAAAGACCTGAATAAACAACTACAACTACAACAACTGTGTGACTAAAGTAACATCTAAATAAAATTCATGTACTGTTGCCAGAGAAGTAAGTCCTGAAACCCATCCTTGCAAAACTGCATCTACTGCAGCTTACTGACAAACCAAGAATCAGAATCAGAATTTTACTGTCATTATACCAGGTATGACCAGATAAAAAGATCAATCTCAAAGTGCAAGACAACATCATTTCACATCACATCACACGGGCATACTTAGGAATATGTGCACACTACAAGTGCATATGCATAAAGCACAGTTATCCAGATTCACAGTAAAGTATTTAAATATTGTGCTTCAGCATGATTATGGCTGTGGGAAAAATGTTTTTGAGTCTGTTCTTTGATTGAAGACATTTTGGGTTGAATCTGTACATGTACTTTACGGGTATAAAGCTTGCTTTCTTATAAGTTGTATATTTAAATTTTATCATTTAAAATATTATGAATATTAATAAATAAATATATATATAGAACATGCAGTTTTTTTTGCGATTCACTTTTTATTGATTTTCAGCAGGAAAAAGACATATGTATATATACCATACCACAAATCAAAACAAAGCCAAAACAGAACATCTACAAAAAACAAAACATCAACAGAGGGAGTTCAACAGAGACAGTATACACCTATATACAAATATATACATACAAATGCGGACTGATGAAAATAATGTAGGGGAAAGGACACAGCCCATATCAAGACACTGAGGGTCTCATCTCTTCATGTCTAATTCTTCCTTATCCAGCAGTCTGTGACACAGCCTATAGAAGCAATCTTGGCCATTTCGTCAAACCACCCATTCAACGATTCAGCTCCTTTCATTTTCCAGCGTCGCAACACTATCCAGTAATAAGTGCTGTTCTGCACCATATGGTCTGGTGGACATTTAGCCCACTCTCCAGTAGCACACCCAAAGACAAAGCAGCAGTTGTTGTACTGGTGCAGAGCGTAGAAAGACCACAGTATTAATAAAGGAGATAAAAGACCATAGTGACTGTCCGAACCATGCCATTTTACATCGGGTCCAATAAGTCCTACTAATAATTTCATAACTAATCATGCAGTTTTCTGTTTGATGCAATTACTTATATACCTCATAGATTACATAAATATAGGCTAGTCATTCACGTGAAAGAGTCTGACTGAAAAAATAAAAGGACTGCACAATTTTCACACGTCAAAATGAATCACCAAAGTGTAACTTCTTGTCTACTAAAGGGGCTAGTTGTAAGTTTTTGTTATTCCATAGAAAGAGTGAAAGAGTCTGACTGCAGAGGCAAAGCATGTCATGTAATTTGACAGCGAAATTTTGATTTATTTTTCAAGCGCCAAAATGTTTTCAAAGTTTAACTGTGAACACTGATGATGCAAGTAAAGGTGCATTCTCAGAATAAAAAAAATATTTTCTCAGGTGCCCAGCCACTATATTCTGCAGAAGTAATAAATAAATCCTTTACGATAGCAATATTTAAGGGAGTTTTTTGACTCTGTTACGGCCGTGACAGCAAAGTCAGGGAGAGAGAGGGGATAACATGAGGCAAAGAGCCATGGGTCAAAACTTAACTGTAGGGGCGCACAGTGGGGGCAGCCTGTGGAATAAAATGATGACATCCATTACAGTGAATAAACAGGGCACGTACAGGAAATACATGAATCTGTTGCGTCAAAGCATGCTGGCAGAGATTCAGCATATCTACTACCAGCATTCAGTCAGTCATTCTGAAGCCTCACAGGAGATCAGGATCGTAACCGTCCACATTCTGTGTAGCGTGTGTGGGGTGAAAGAGAGAGAGAGAGATAATTGTGAATTGTGAGAATCTCCCTTCTTTGGATTTACACAAATTTCGAAGTGAGTTTCAGACAGAATGAAACTTTTCCCTGTAATGTTTAACCGGCCTTCATAAAAACAGGAAGGGCAAAATATTGTTATTTAATTGGAGGTATTGTGCGTCTAGTTCATGATCTTGTAGGAAGTTAAGATCTACGATCCAAGATGTTCTCTAATCTGATCTTTGAACATTTTACTTTTGATGCAGTTTTTGAATTGGATAAACATATCAACATAAACCCCATAATCTATGGTGCTTGGGTAGTCACTCACACTACTATACTCATACACACACACAACTATACTCACGCACACACACCACTATACTGTGTATGAGTATACTAGTGTGTGTATGAGTATACTAGTGTGTGTGTATGACTATAACAGTGTGTGCGTATGAGTATAGTAGTGTGTGTAAGAGAGTATAGTGTGTGTATGAGTATACTAGTGTGTGTAAGAGAGTATAGTGTGTGTATGAGTATACTAGTGTGTGCGTATGAGTATAGTAGTGTGTGTGTGTATGAGTATACTAGTGTGTGCGTATGAGTATAGTAGTGTGTGCGTATGAGTATAGTAGTGTGTGTGTGTATGAGTATATTAGTGTGTGCGTATGAGTATAGTAGTGTGTGTAAGAGAGTATAGTGTGCGTATGAGTATAGTAGTGTGTGCGTATGCGTATAGTGGTATGTGCGTGTGTGTGAGAGTATAGTGGTGTGTGTGTATGAGTATAATAGTGTGTGTCAGAGAGTATAGTGGTGTATGAGTATAATAGTGTGTGTCAGAGAGTATAGTAGTGTGTGTGTATGAGTATAGTGGTGTGTGTATGAGTATAATAGTATGTGTCAGAGAGTATAGTAGTGTGTGTGAGAGTATAGTGGTGTGTGTATGAGTATAATAGTGTGTGTCAGAGAGTATAGTAGTGTGTGTGTGTGAGTATAGTGGTGTGTGTGAGAGCAGATATGAATTATTTCCTAAACGGCCTCTCAGGTTTAAGGTTTTTGACAGCGCTCTGGTAACTTTGTGCTTTTTTGTTCAGATGTACAAGTGTTATTGAACATTATGGATGATTTAGGACACCCAATTAAATAAATAATCATGATACAAAACATTGGTAAGAATTAATATCATTTATTCCAAGGATATATTAAGACATGAACACTCATGACATGAAACAATCAGAGTTGCAGTGAGTATCTGTAATAGGCATTACAAAGAGTTTCAGTTTTAAACATACAAAGTGTTATATAGTGTGTTTATGTCAAGTGGCTTTTGCTATTTTGTTTGGTATTTGTTTTACTTGAGTTTAAAAGTACAGATAGGCTTTACAAAGACTGTACTGTGTGATTACTGACATCAAGAATACATTTATTAAATTAAGATTTTAGTAACAAAGTATGTGACCCTGAAATAGGACTACTAACTTTGAATGGAATAGTAAAAACACAAAGAATTGAAAAAATAAAAGAACTGCACAATTTTCACACGTCAAAATGAAGTGTAACTTCTTGTCTACTAAAGGGGCTAGTTGTAAGTTTTTGTTATTCCATAGAATTAGCATTTACAGCTGTTCTTGGCAGAAGTCCAGTGGTAAGTCAATAGCTGTTTTCCTCATCGTTGGCCAATGGCCATACAGTGATAACAATAACTAACACACAAAGCTCCTATAATTCCTTTATATTCACAATTCTAACTAAATTCACTTCATGATTGAATAATAAATGTAATATTTTTCATAATAATTTAACTTTATAATTAAATGTAATAATATAGTAGAAATGGTGTCATCTAGCAAGTCGACATTTACATGCCTTGGCTGTTTAAAAATGTTCAATTTAGATGAACGTTGCATGAATGCATTTGTTTTAATTATTGTCATTTATTTCACAATTCAATTAGTTTTTTCCTTTAATTTAATTTACTGTGTTGTCCGTGTCTATCAACATTAACATAGCTACTCTTTCTACTCTTAGCTACACACTTTCCCCATGTCCCATATACAAAAAATATCCAAAAAAAGATTGATTACTGATTATCTATCAATGATGTGCAAGCGATGATCCAAGAAAGGATAGAAAATACAATGATGACAGTCAAGACTGTCTAGAGATTAGTGTGTGCACAGCATCAGTGTACCAGAGGTGGTCACAACCCAGAGGCGGCCCAGGTCGTACGCCACGTGGCGAGCGGTCATACACACTGGGACGTTCCGCCAAGTTGTGCCATTGGGTCGACTGCTGGAGATGCCAAGTCTGTTGAGAGAGAAGTCATGTCAAAGTTTATGTACATTTATTTATGATAAGACATTTACTCTAATTGGAAACAACACTTTAGATT
This sequence comes from Trachurus japonicus, assembly GCF_045865225.1. Classification (NCBI taxonomy): domain Eukaryota; kingdom Metazoa; phylum Chordata; class Actinopteri; order Carangiformes; family Carangidae; genus Trachurus; species Trachurus japonicus. The sequence goes on from NC_140929.1 coordinate 19,734,538, forward strand.
CACAAGATGAATTAGTCAATGAGGAATGATATCTTTTATTATTACTTTTCAATTTTGCTTTCCAGTAAGTGCATGAAAATAGATATTTGGGTGTCAGTGCTAGACAGTAAGGCTTACCTTTGGAACAACTGGCCACCTCTATTCACTCCAAAAACACTTCCGTCGGTCCCCACTTCAATCATTGCCAATCGCCCTGACACAGATGACCAGCCACTTGCGCTACAGCTTGATGTCACGTTCTGTCATAGAAGCATATAGCCTACATTATTATTGCTGTGATCCATGGGTGAAGAAGGTTGCTGACATTATGAGATATCACTGATGCCTCAGATCCAAACCTGTGTGAAGTAGATCTGGTCGCTGCTGTCGACTCCCCAGCAGCCGTTGTTGGGGCTACAGCTGAGGTACTTCAGTCTCCTTCCCAGGGTATTCCAGTACAGGGAGCCCACTCCCTTGTAGGCCAAAGCACTGGTCTCTCTCAGACAGAAGCTGTAACGGCTAGATGTTACTGCAGCTACCTGACCATCACCACCAGCATCCACCTGCTGCAGACTCGCACCTGAAGAAAACACATTGAGACAAGGCATTTAGTCTTCAATTACAGTGCTGCCCTAGCATTGTTGTATTATACAGTTAACTAAATGAAATCAGTGATGAGAGGCAGATAAGCCCACATAGACTGGATATTTGTTCATGTGGAGATAACAATAGTTACCGCTGGTCTTTAGCATGTTGCCTCCTACACTCTTGTACACTCGGTTTGAGGTGCTGACCCCCCACAGTCCAGCTGGTCCAACCGAGATATGCTTGAGTGAGACATAGCCAAGAATGTACCACCTTGATCCAAGTAGGACATATGCCCGATTGGACCTGGTTGTTGCAACCACTTTTCCGAGTCCAGCATCAATCTGATTGATACCACTCAGACTTGGTCCCTGTCTGCAGTTAAATGCTGTGAAGACAAATCATTAGTCATTATGTGAGAGGAAACAACAATGTCATTCATTTCATCATTATACTATATCATACACTGATTTAAAAATCTATTATGTAATAACAATGTATCTAACAGTGACTTACCATGACTACCAGCCAGGTAACACAGCACCAGCATGAAGGCTGCAACAGCTTTCATCTTGTCTCTGTGTATGTGAGTCTTGATGGTGTTGTAGAATGAACCTCAGGATGTGTTCGAGCCACTGTCTTACATCCCATCATGGGTCGCTTATTTATACACTGGACCTGTGCTCAATTCCAACATAAACTTGTTCTACTGGTTGTTCAGGGAAGCAAGCAACACGTCTTTAAAAAATATATATACATTCCCGACAACTTTTATCAATTTGTACCTGCCAGTGTGAAATATTTCAGCCAAAACAAAACAAGAGATGAACTCAGAGGCTGTGACTGCAGGACAGCCCTGACCGGATTTCTGTCCTCATGTTGACACACCAGCATCATAGTGTGAACCCACCAAAAAACCTGTCTGTTCATACTGTCCAGCAAACTTGACAAAAATAACTTGGCTATTCATACTTGTCCCTACAACCAAAATGAGAAATATATTCATTACAGCTGTTACAGTAGAAAGTATTCTGCCTTGTCCTTTCCTCTGCAGCTCAGGCCCTGATTTCTTCATGGCATCAACCTGGCCTGGGAGTGAGGGTGGTGTCAACATC